>NW_028227405.1:0-279891 GCF_978045245.1 Mus caroli | reverse complement strand
CATATTCAGGGTCCTTCAGTGTGAGTTTTTAATTTTCTACTTTTTTGAGCGTTTCTTGCCATATTCTGGGTGCTACAGAGTGTATTTTTAATTTTCCACGTTTCTCAGGGTTTCTCGCCATATTCTGGGTCCTACAGTGTGATTTTCTCATTTTCCATGATTTTCATGTTTTTTTCGCTATTCTGGGTCCTACAGTGTGATTATTCTCATTTTCCACCTCTTTCAGGTTTTCTCACCATATTCGGGGTCCTTCATTGTGAGTTTTTAATTTTCTACTTTGTTGAGGGTTTCTTGCCATATTCTCGGTGCTACAGAGTGTATTTTTAATTTTCTACGTTTCTCAGGGTTTCTCGCCATATTCTGGGTCCTAAAATGTGATTTTCTCATTTACGACGTTTCAAGTATTTTCGCAATTCTGGGTCCTAATCTGTGATTATTCTCATTTTCCACATTTTTCAGGTTTTCTTGCCATATTTGGGGTTCTTCAGTGTGAGTTTTTAATTTTCTACTTTTTTGAGGGTTTCTTGCCATATTCTGGGTACTACAGAGTGTATTATTAATTTTCCACGTTTCTCAGGGTTTCTTGCCATATTCTGGGTCCTACAGTGTGATTTTCTCATTTACGATGTTTTTCAAGTTTTTTTTTTGTGCAATTCTGGGTCCTACACTGTGATTATTCTCATTTTCCACCTTTTCAGGTTTTCTCGCCATATTCCGGGTACTTCAGTGTGAATTTTTAGTTTTCTACTTTTTTCAGGGTTTCTCGCCATATTCCGGGTCCTTCAGTTGAATTTTTAATTTTCACGTTTTTCAGGGTTTCTAACGATATTCTGGGTCCGATAATGTGAATTTTTAATTTTCACGTTTTTCAGGGTTTCTCGGCATATTCTAGGTCCTGGAGTGTGAATTTTTAATTTTCACGTTTTTCAGGATTTCTCTAAATATTCTTGGTCCTGCAGTGTGATTTTCCTCATTTTCCACTTTTTTCAAGTTTTTTTGTAATTCTGGGTCCTACTGTGTGATTTTCTCATTTTCCACCTTTTTCCGGGTTTTCTTGCCATATTTGGGGTCCTTTCAGTGTGTGAGTTTTTATTTTTCTACTTTTTTTCAGGATTTCTTGCCATATTCTGGATCCTACAGTGTGATTTTCTCATTTTCCACCTTTTTCAGTTTTTCTGGTCATGTTTGGGCTCCTTCACTGTGAGTTTTTAATTTCCTACTTTTTTATTAAGTGTTTCTCGCCATATTCTGGGTCCGTTAGTGTGAATTATTAATTTTCACGTTTTTCACATTTTCCTCGGCATATTCTGGATTCCTGCAGTGTGATTTTCTCATTTTCCACCTTTTGCCAGGGTTTCTCGCCATATTTGGGGTCCTACAGTGTGAGTTTGTTATTTTCAACTTTTTCAGGGTTACACGCCATATTCTGGGTCCTACAGCATGTATTTTTAATTTTCCACGTTTTCAGGGTTTCTAGGCATAAGCTGGGTCCTACAGATTGATTATTCTCATTTTCCACCCTTTTCAGGTTTTCTTGCAATATTCGGGGTCCTTCAGTGTGAATTTTAATTTTCTACTTTTTCAGGTTTTCTCGCCATATGCTGGGTCCTACTGTGTGATTTTTCTCATTTCCCTGTTTTTCAGGGTCACTTGCCGTATTCCAGGTCCTTCAGTGTGAATTTTTTTCCACGGTTTTCAGTATTTCTCGCCATATCTGGGTAATAAATTGTGAATTTTTAATTGTCCACTTTTTTCATGGTTTCTCACCATATTCTGTGTCCGACTGTGTGAATTTTTAATTTTCAGAGGTTTTTCATGGTTGTTCGGCATATTCTGGTTTCTGCAGTGTGATTTTCTCATTTTCCACATTTTTCAAGTTTTTTCATATTTCTGGGTCCTACAGTGTGATTTTCTCTTTTTTCACCTTTTTCATGTTTTCTTGCCATATTTGGGGTCCTTCAGTGTGAGTTTTTACATTTCTAATTTTTCAGGGTTTCTCGACATATTATGGGTCCTACAGCGTGTATTTTTAATTTTCCACGTTTTTCAGTGTTTCTCAGCATATTCTGGGTCCTACAGTGTGATTTTCTCAATTTGAAATTTTTCAAGTTTTTCACATATCTTGGTCCTACAGTGTGATTATTCTCATTTTCCAACTTTTTCAGGTTTTCTAGCCATATTCTGGGTCCTACAGTGTGAATTTTGAATTTTCCTCGTTTTCAGGTTTTCTCGCCATATTCTGGGTCCTTCACTGTGAATTTTTAATTTTTCCACTTCTTTCAAGTTTTTTGTAATATTATGGGTCCTACAGTGTGATTTTCTCATTTTCCACCTTTTTCATGTTTTCTCGCCATATTCGGGGTCCTTCAATGTGAGTTTTTAATTTTCTACTTTTTTCAGGGTTTCTCGCCATATTCTGGGTCCTACAGAGTGTATTTTTAATTTTCCACGTTTTTCAAGGTTTCTCGGCATATTCTGGCTCCTACAGTGTGATTTTCCCATTTCCTCGTTTTTCAGGTTTTCTTGCCATATTCCAGGTCCTTCAGTCTGAATTTTTAATTTTCCACGTTTTTCAGTATTTCTCGCCATATTCTGGGCACGTTTTTCAAGTTTTATCGCTATTCTGTGTCCTACAGTGTGAATTATACTCATTTTCCACCCTTTTTCAGGTTTTTTGCCATATTCCGGGGTCCTTCAGTGTGAGTTTTTTAATTTTCTACTTTTTACTGTGTTTCTTGCAATATTCTGGCTCCAAAAAGCATATTTTTATTTTTTCTCGTTTTTCAGGGTTTCTTGGCATATTCTGGGTCCTACAATGTGATTTTCTCATTTTCCACTTTTTTTAAGTTTTTTCGCATTTCTATGTCCTACAGGTTGATTTTCTCATTTTCCACATTTTTTCAGGTTTTCTCGCCATATTCCGGGGTCCTTCAGTGTGAGTTTTTAATTTTCTACTTCTTTAGGGTTTATTGCCATATTTTGAATCCTACAGCGTGTATTTTTAATTTTCCACGTTTTCAGGGTTTCTGGCATATTCTGGCTCCTACTGTGCGATTTTCCAATTTTTGACTTTTTTCAAGTTTTTTTCCCCAATTCTCCGTCCTACAGTGTGATTTTCTCATTTTCCACCTTTTTCAGGTTTTCTCAGCATATTCTGGGTCCTGCAGTGTGAATTTTTAATTTTCCACGTTTTTCAGGGTTTTTTTCCATATTCTGGTCCTATAGTGTGAATTTTTATTTTTCAATATTTTTCAGTGTTTATCATCATATTCTGGGGTCCTACAGTGTGAATTTCTCATTTTCCACCTTTTTCAGGGTTTTCTTGCCATATTCTAGGTTTTTCAGTGGGAGTTTTTAATTTTCCATGTTTTAAGTTTTTTTTCATCATATTCTCAGTCCCACAGTTTGATTTTTTCATTTTCACACTTTTTCAGGTTTTCTCGGCATATTCTGGTTCCTACAGTGTGAATTTAATTTTCCACATTTTTCAGTGTTTCTCGCCATATTCTGGGTCCCACAGTGTAAATTTTTAATTTTCCACGTTTTTAAGGGTTTTTTTTTTGGTAATATTCTTGGTCCGACAGTGTGAATATTTAATGTTTCACTTTTTTCAGCGTTTCTCGGCATATTCTGGGTCCTACAGTGTGATTTTCTCATTTTCCACATTTTTCAAGTTTTTTCGTAATTCTGGGTCCTACAGTGTGATTTTCTCATTTTCCACCTTTTTCAGCCTTTCTAGCCATTTTTCGGGTCCTTCAGTGTGAGTTTGTAATTTTCTAAGTTTTTCAGGGTTTCTCGCCGTATTCTGGGTCTTAACGTTGTATTTTTAATTTTTCACGTTTTCAGGGTTTCTTGGCATATTCTGGGTCCTACAGTGTGATTTTCTCATTTCGATATTTTTCAAGTTTTTTCGTAATTCTGGGTCCTACAGTGTGATTTTCTCATTTTCCACCTTTTTCATGTTTTCTCGCCATAATTGGGGTTCTTCAGTGTCAGTTTGTAATTTTCTACTTTTTTCAGGGTTTCTTGCCATATTTGGGGTCCTTCAGTGTGAGTTTTTAATTTTCTACTCTTTCAGGGTTTCTTGCCATGTTCTGGGTCCCTACAGTGTGTATTTTCATTTTCGACGTTTTTCAGATTTTCTCACAATATTCTGGGTTCTTCAGTGTGAATTATTAATTTTTCAAGTTTTACAGGTTTTTTCTTCATATTCTGGGTCCTACACTGTGATTTTCTCATTTCCACGTTTTTCAGGTTTTCTTGCCATATTCCAGGTCCTTCAGTGTTAATTTTTAATTTTCCACGTTTTCAGGGTTTCTCGGCATATTCTGTGTCCTGCAGTGTGATTTTCTCATTTTTATGGTTTTTCAAGTTTTTTGGCAATTCTGGGTCCTACAGTGTGATTATTCTCATTTTCCACCTTTATCAGGTTTTCTCGACATATTTGGGGTCTTTCAGTGTGAATTTTTAATTTTCTACTTTTTTCAAGGTTTCTCGCCATATTCTGTGTCCTTCAGTATGAGTTTTTAATTTTCCTCGTTTTTCAGGTATTCTCGCCATATTCCGTGTCCTTCACTGTGAATTTTTTATTTTCCACATTATTCAGGTTTTTTCGTCATATTCTGGGTCTTACAATGTGATTTTCTCATTTTCCTCATTTTTCAGGTTTTTTCGCCATATTTGGGGTCCGTCAGTGTGAATTTTTAATTTTCTACTCTTTCATGGTTTCTCGCCGTATTCTGGGTCATTCAGTGTGAGTTTTTAATTTTCCTCGTTTTTCAGGTATTCTCACCATATTCTGGGTCCTTCAGTGTGAATTTTTATTTTTCCACGTTTTTCAGGTTTTTTCGTCATATTCTGGGTCCTACAGTGTGATTTTCTCATTTCCAATTTTTCAGGTTTTCTTGACATATTCCAGGTCCTTCTGTGTGAATTTTTAATTTCCCACATTTTTCAGGTTTTTTCGTCATATTCTGGGTCTTACAGTGTGACTTTCTCATTTTCCAAATTTTTCAGGTTTTCTCGACATATTTGGGGTCCTTCAGTGTGAGTTTTTAATTTTCTACTTTTTCAGGGCTTCTCTCCATATTCTTGGTCCTACAGCTTGTATTTTTAATTTTCCAGGTTTTCAGGGAATCTAGGCATATTCTGGGTCCTGCAGTGTGATTTTCTCATTTTTGAGGTTTTTCAAGTTTTTTCCCAATTCTGGGTCCCTCAATGTGATTATTCTCATTTTCCCCATTTTTCAGGTTTTCTCGCCATATTTGGGGTCCTTCAGTGTGAGTTTTTAAATTTCTACTCTTTCAGGGTTTCTCGCCATATTCTGGGTCCTTCAGTGTGAGTTTTTAATTTTCCTCGTTTTTCAGGTTTTTTCACCATATTCCGGATCCTTCAGTGTGAATTTTTAATTTTCCACCTTTTTCAGATTTTTTCTCATATTCTGGGTCCTACAGTGTGATTTTCTCATTTCCACTTTTTCAGGTTTTCTTGCCATATTCCATGTCCTTCAGTGTGAATTTTTAATTTTCCACATTTTTTAGTATTTCTCGCCATATTCTGGGTAATGCAGTGTGAATATTTAATTTTCCACTTTTTTCATGGTTTCTCCCTTATTCTGTGTCTGACAGTGTCAATTTTTAATTTTCATGTTTTTCAATGTTTCTCGGCATATTCTGGGTCCTGCAGTGTGATTTTATTATTTTGGACGTTTTTCAAGTTTTTTCGTAACTCTGGGTCCTACAGTGTGATTTTCTCATTTTCCAACTTTTTCAGGTTTTCTGGCCATAATTGGGGTTCTTCAGTGTCAGTTTGTAATTTTCTACTTTTTTCAGGGTTTCTTGCCATATTTGGGGTCCTTCAGTGTGAGTTTTTAATTTTCTACTCTTTCAGGGTTTCTCGCCATAAACTGTGTCCTATAGTATGTATTTTTCATTTTCCACGTTTTTCAGGTTTTTTCTTCATATTCTGGGTCCTACACTGTGATTTTCTCATTTCCACGTTTTCAGGTTTTCTTGCCATATTCCAGGTCCTTCAGTGTGGATTTTTAATTTTCCACGTTTTTCAGTATTTCTCCCCATATTATGGGTAATACAGTGTGAATTTTAATTATCCACTTTTTTTCATGGTTTCTCGCCATATTCTGTGTCCAACAGTGTGAGTTTTTAATTTTCACGTTTTTCAGTGTTTCTTGAAATATTCTGGGTCCTGCAGTGTGATTTTCTTATTTTCCACCTTTTTCAGGTTTTCTCCCCATATTTGGGGTCCTTCAGTGTCAGTTTGTATTTTTCTACTTTCTTCAGGGTTTCTCACCATATTCTGGATCCTACAGTGTGATTTTCTCATTTTCCACCTTTTTCAGGTTTTCTCGCCATGTTTGGGCTCCTTCACTGTGAGATTTTAATTTTCTACTTTTTTATTAACTTTTTCTCGCCATATTCTGGGTCCGTTAGTGTGAATTTTTAATTTTCACGTTTTTCACATTTTCTCGGCATATTCTGGGTCCTGAAATGTGATTTTCTCATTTTGCACCTTTTTTAGGGTTTCTCGCCATATTTGGGGTCCTACAGTGTGAGTTTGTAATTTTGAACTTTTTTCAGGGTTTCTCGCCATATTCTGGGTCCTACAGCATGTATTTTTAATTTTCCACGTTTTCATGGTTTCTGGGCAAAATCTGGGTCCTACAGTGTGATTATTCTCATTTTCCACCTTTTTCAGGTTTTCTCACCATATTCGGGGTCCTTCAGTGTGAATTTTTAATTTTCTACTCTTTTCAGGTTTTCTCGCCATATTCTGGGTCCTACAGCATGTTTTTTTAATTTTACACGTTTTCAGGGTTTCTGGGCATAATCTGGGTCCTACAGTGTGATTATTCTCATTTTCCACCTTTTTCAGGTTTTCAAACCATATTCGGGGTCTTTCAGTGTGAATTTTTAATTTTCTACTTTTTTCAGGTTTTCTCGCCATATTCTGTGTCCTTCAGTGTGAGTTTTTTATCTTCCTCGTTTTTCAGGTTTTTCGCCATATTCCGGGTCCTTCCGTGTGATATTTTAATATTTTATCTTTTTCAGGTTTTTTTGTCATATTCTGGGTCGTACTGTGTGATTTTCTCATTTCCATGTTTTTTCAGGGTCTCTTGCCGTATTCCAGGTCCTTCAGTGTGAATTTTTTCCCACGGTTTTCAGTATTTCTCTCCATATCTGGGTAATGAAGTGTGAATTTTTAATTGTCCAGTCTTTTCATGGTTTCTCAGCATATTCTGTGTCCAATAGTGTGAATTTTTAATTTTCAGATTTTTCATGGTTGTTCGGCATATTCTGGTTTCTCCAGTGTGATTTTCTCATTTTCCACGTTTTTCAAGTTTTTCCGTATTTTGGGTCCTACAAGTGTGATTTTCTCATTTTCGATGTTTTTCATGTTTTTGTAATTCTGGGTAATACAGTGTGATTATTCTCATTTTCTACCTTTTACATGTTTTCGCGCCATATTCGGGATCCTTCAGTGTGAGTTTTTAATTTTCTACTTTGTTGAGGGTTTCTTGCCATATTCTCAGTGCTACAGAGTGTATTTTTAATTTTCCACGTTTCTCAGGGTTTCTCCCCATATTCTGGGTCCTAAAATGTGATTTTCTCATTTACGACATTTTTCAAGTATTTTCGGAATTCTGGTTCCTACACTGTGATTATTCTCATTTTCCACATTTTTCAGGTTTTCTTGCCATATTTGAGGTCCTTAAGTGTGAGTTTTTAATTTTCTACTTTTATGAGGGTTTCTTGCCATATTCTGGGTACTACAGAGTGTATTATTAATTTTCCACCTTTCTCAGGGTTTCTTGCCATATTCTGGGTCCTACAGTGTCTGTCTGTCTCTCTGTGTGTCTGATCCCCTGGAACTGTAGATGGGCCACCATATAGTTGCTGGTAGTTGATCCCAGGTTCTCTGAAAGAGGAGACAATGCTGTTAATTGTTGAGCCCTTTCAGTGGCTCCACCTATCTTTAAATTTTTAGAAGTATATGTTAGGCTGTGTTTATGTACATCATATGCAGACCATAAGAGGGATTTAGATTCTCCAGGATCTGACACCCTCTTCTGGAGTGTCTGAAGACAACTACAGTGTACTTATATCTAATAAATAAATAAATAAATAAATGAATAAATAAATAAATAAACATTATTTTAAAAGGATAAGAAAGAAAGAAAGACCAGGCAGGCCTGCCCTCCTTATCTCTGTCTGTCTGTCTGTCTGATCCCCTGGAACTGGAGATGGGCCACCATATAGTTGATGGTAGTTGATCCCATGTTCTCTGGAAGAAGAGACAATGCTGTTAATTGTTGAGCCCTTTCAGTGGCCCCACCCATCTTTAAATTTTTAGAAGTATATGTGAGGCTCTGTTTATGTACATCATATGCAGACCATAAGAGGGATTTAGATTCTCCAGAAGATGACACCCTCATCTAGAGTGTCTGAACACAGCTACAGTGTACTTGTATCTAATAAATACATAAATAAATAAATAAATAAATAAATAAATAAATATTTTTTTTTAAAGTATAAGAAAGAAAGAATGACCAGGCAGGCCTCCATCCTTATCTCTGTCAGTTTGTCTGTCTGTCTCTCTGAACCCTTGGAACTGGAGATGGGCCACCATATAGTTTCTGTTAGTTGATCCCAGGTTCTCTGGAAGAGGAGACATTGCTGTTAATTGTTGAGCCCTTTCAGTGGCTCCACCTATCTTTAAATTTTTAGAAGTATATTTTAGGCTGTGTTTATGTACATCATAAGCAGACCATAAGAGGGATTTAGATTCTCCAGAATTTGACACCCTCTTCTGGAGTGTCTGAAGACAACTACAGTGTACTTATATCTAATAAATACATAAATAAATGAATAAATAAATAAACATTATTTTAAAACGAAAAGAAATAAAGAAAGAGCAGGCAGGCCTGCCATCCTTATCTCTGTCTGTCTGTCTGTCTGTCTGAACCCCTGGAACTGGAGATGGGCCACCATATAGTTGCTGGTAGTTGATCCCAGGTTCTCTGGAAGAAGAGACAATGCTGTTAATTGTGAGCCCTTTCAGTGGCCCCACCCATCTTAAATTTTTAGAAGTGTATGTGAATCTGTGTTTATGTCCATCATATGCAGACCATAAGAGGGATTTATATTCTACAGAATCTGACACCCTCTTCTAGAGTGTCTGAAGACAACTACAGTGTACTTATAACTAATAAATACATAAATAAATAAATAAATAAACATTTTTAAAAAAGGATAAGAAAGAAAGAAAAACCAGGGAGGCCTGCCACCCTTGTCTGTCTGTCTCTTTGTCTGCCTGATCCCCTGGAACTTGAGATGGGCCACCATATAGTTGCTGGTAGTTGATCCCAGGTTCTCTGGAAGAGGAGACAATGCTGTTAATTGTTGAGCCCTTTCAGTGGCCCCCCACATCTTTAAATTTTTAGAAATACATGTGAGGCTGTGTTTATGTACATCATATGCAGACCATAAGAGGGATTTAGATTCTCCAGAATCTGACACCCTCTTCTGGAGTGTCTGAAGACAGCTACAGTGTACTTATATATAATAAATAAATAAATAAATAAATAAATAAATAAATAAACATTTTTTTAAAAGGATAAGAAAGAAAGTAAAAACAGGCAGGCCTGCAATCCTTGTCTGTCTGTCTGTCTGTCTGTCTGATCCCCTGGAACTGGAGATGGGCCACCATATAGTTGCTGCTAGTTGATCCAGGTTCTCTGGTATAGGAGACAATGCTGTTAATTGTTGAGCCGTTTCAGTGGCCCCACACATCTTTAAATTTTTAGAAGTATATGTGAGGCTGTGTTTATGTACATCATATGCAGACCATAAGAGGGATTTAGATTCTCCAGAATATGACACCCTCTTCTGAAGTGCCTGAAGACAGCTACAGTGTACTTATATCTAATAAATACATATATAAATAAATAAACATTTTTAAAATGTATAAGAAAGAAAGAAAAACCAGGCAGGCATGCAATCCTTGTCTGTCTGTCTCTATGTATGTCTCTCTGATCCCCTGGAACTGGAATTGGGCCACAATATAGTTGCTGGTAGTTGATCCCAGGTCCTCTGGAAGAGGAGACAATGCTGTTAATTGTTGAGCCCTTTCAGTGGCCCCACCCATCTTTAAATTTTTAGAAGTATATGTGAGGCTCTGTTTATGTACATCATATGCAGACCATAAGAGGGATTTAGATTCTCCAGAAGATGACACCCTCTTCTAGAGTGTCTGAAGACAGCTACAGTGTACTTATATCTAATAAATACATAAATAAATAAATAAATAAATAAATAAATAAATAAATAAATATTTTTTTAAAAGTATAAGAAAGAAAGAATGACCAGGCAGGCCTCCATCCTTATCTCTGTCAGTCTGTCTGTCTGTCTCTCTGATCCCTTGGAACTGGAGATGGGCCACCATATAGTTTCTGTTAGTTGATCCCAGGTTCTCTGGAGGAGGAGACATTGCTGTTAATTGTTGAGCCCTTTCAGTGGCTCCACCTATCTTTAAATTTTTAGAAGTATATTTTAGGCTGTGTTTATGTACATCATATGCAGACCATAAGAGGGATTTAGATTCTCCAGAATTTGACACCCTCTTCTGGAGTGTCTGAAGACAACTACAGTGTACTTATATCTAATAAATACATAAATAAATAAATAAATAAATAAATAAATAAATAAATAAACAAAAATTATTTTAAAAGGATAAGAAAGAATGAAAGACCAGGCAGGCCTGCCATCCTTATCTCTGTCTATCTGTCTGTCTGTCTGTCTGATCCCCTGGAACTGGATATGGGCCACCATATAGTTCCTGGTAGTTGATCCCAGGTTCTCTGGAAGAAGAGACAATGCTGTTAATTGTGAGCCCTTTCAGTGGCCCCACCCATCTTAAATTTTTAGAAGTGTATATGAATCTGTGTTTATGTCCATCATATGCAGACCATAAGAGGGATTTATATTCTCCAGAATCTGACACCCTCTTCTAGAGTGTCTGAAGACAGCTACAGTGTATTTATATCTAATAAATACATAAATAAATAAATAAACATTTTTTAAAAAGGATAAGAAAGAAAGAAAAACCAGGGAGGCCTGCCACCCTTGTCTGTCTGTCTCTTTGTCTGCCTGATCCCCTGGAACTGGAGATGGGCCACCATATAGTTGCTGGTAGTTGATCCCAGGTTCTCTGGTAGAGGAGACAATGCTGTTAATTTTTGAGCCCCTTCAGTGGCCCCACACATCTTTAAATTTTTAGAAGTATATGTGAGGCTGTGTTTATGTACATCATATGCAGACAATAAGAGGGATTTAGATTCTCCAGAATCTGACACCCTCTTCTGGAGTGTCTGAAGACAGCTAGAGTGTACTTATATATAATAAATAAATAAATAAATAAATAAATAAATAAATAAACATTTTTAAAAAGGATAAGAAAGAAAGTAAAACCAGGCAGGCCTGCAATCCTTGTCTGTCTGTCTGTCTGTCTGTCTGATCCCCTGGAACTTGAGATGGGCCACCATATAGTTGCTGCTAGTTGATCCCAGGTTCTCTGGTAGAGGAGACAATGCTGTTAATTTTTGAGCCCCTTCAGTGGCCCCACACATCTTTAAATTTTTAGAAGTATATGTGAGGCTGTGTTTATGTACATCATATGCAGACAATAAGAGGGATTTAGATTCTCCAGAATCTGACACCCTCTTCTGGAGTGTCTGAAGACAGCTAGAGTGTACTTATATATAATAAATAAATAAATAAATAAATAAATAAATAAATAAATAAACATTTTTAAAAAGGATAAGAAAGAAAGTAAAACCAGGCAGGCCTGCAATCCTTGTCTGTCTGTCTGTCTGTCTGTCTGATCCCCTGGAACTTGAGATGGGCCACCATATAGTTGCTGCTAGTTGATCCCAGGTTCTCTGGTAGAGGAGACAATGCTGTTAATTGTTGAGCCGTTTCAGTGGCCCCACACATCTTTAAATTTTTAGAAGTATATGTGAGGCTGTGTTTATGTACATCATATGCAGACCATAAGAGGGATTTAGATTCTCCAGAATATGACACCCTCTTCTGAGGTGCCTGAAGACAGCTACAGTGTACTTATATCTAATAAATACATATATAAATAAATAAACATTTTTAAAATGTATAAGAAAAAAAGAAAAACCAGGCAGGCCTGCAATCCTTGTCTGTCTGTCTGTATGTATGTCTGTCTGATCCCTGGAACTGGAATTTGGCCAAATATAGTTGCTGGTAGTTGATCCCAGGTCCTCTGGAAGAGGAGACAATGCTGTTAATTGTTGAGCCCTTTCAGTGGCCCCACACATCTTTAAATTTTTAGAAGTATATGTGAGGCTGTGTTTATGTACATCATATGCAGACCATAAGAGGGATATAGATTCTCCAGAATCTGACACCCTCTTCTGGAGAGTCTGAAGATAGCTACAGTGTACTTATATCTAATAAATAAATAAATAAATAAATAAATAAATAAATAAATAAACATTTTTAAAAAGTATAAGAAAGAAAGAAAGACCAGGCAGCCCTGCCACCTTGTCTGTCTGTCTGTCTGTCTGTCTATCTGTCAGATCCCCTGGAACTGGAGATGGGCCACCATATAGTTGCTGGTAGTTGATCCCAGGTTCTCTGGAAGAGGAGACAATGCTGTGAATTGTTGAGCCCTTTCAGTGGACCCACACATCTTTAAATTTTTAGAAGTATATGTGAGGCTGTGTTCATGTACATCATATGCAGACCATAAGAGGGATATAGATTCTCCAGAATCTGACAACCTCTTCTGGAGAGTCTGAAGACAGCTACAGTGTACTTATATCTAATAAATACATAAATAAATAAATAAATGAATAAATGAATAAATAAATAAATAAACATTTTTTAAAAAGGATAAGAAAGAAAGAAAAATCAGTCAGGCCTGCCATCCTTATCTCTGTCTGTCTGTCTGTCTGTCTTATCCCCTGGAACTTGAGATGGGCCACCATATAGTTGCTGGTAGTTGATCCCACGTTTTCTGGAAGAAGAGACAATGGTGTTAATTGTTGAGCCCTTTCAGTGGGCCCACCCATCTTTTAATTTTTAGAAGTATATGTGAGGCTGTGTTTATGTACATCATATGCAGACCATAAGAGGGATTTAGAATCTCCAGAAGATGACACCCTCTTCTAGAGTTACTGAAGACAGCTACAGTGTACTTATATCTAATAAATACATAAATAAATAAATAAATAAATAAATAAATAAATATTTTTTAAAAAGTATAAGAAAGAAAGAAAGACCAGGCAGGCCTCCATCCTTATCTCTGTCAGTCTGTCTGTCTGTCTGTCTGATCCCTTGGAACTGGAGATGGGCCACCATATAGTTGCTGTTAGTTGATCCCAGGTTCTCTGGAAGAGGAGACAATGCTGTTAATTGTTGAGCCCTTTCAGTGGCTCCACCTATCTTAAATTTTTAGAAGTATATGTTAGGCTCTGTTTATGTACATCATATGCAGACCATAAGAGGGATTTAGATTCTCCAGAATTTGACACCCTCTTCTGGACTGTCTGAAGACAACTACAGTGTACTTATATCTAATAAATACATAAATAAATAAATAAATAAATAAATAAACATTATTTTAAAAGGATAAGAAAGAAAGAAAGACCAGGCAGGCCTGCCCTCCTTATCTCTGTCTGTCTGTCTGTCTGTCTGTCTGATCCCCTGGAACTGGAGATGGGCCACCATATAATTGCTGGTAGTTGATCCCAGGTTCTCTGGAAGAAGAGACAATGCTGTTAATTGCTGAGCACTTTCAGTGGCCCCAACCATCTTAAATTTTTAGAAGTGTATGTGAATCTGTGTTTATGTCCATCATATGCAGATCATAAGAGGGATTTATATTCTCCAGAATCTGACACCCTCTTCTGGAGTGTCTGAAGACAGCTACAGTGTACTTTTATATAATAAATAAATGAATAAATAAATAAATAAATAAATAAATAAATATATAAATAAACATTTTTGAAAAAGGATAAGAAAGAATGTAAGACCAGGCAGGCCTGCCATCCTTATCTCTGTCTGTCTGTCTGTCTGTCTGATCCCCTGGAACTGGAGATGGGCCGCCATATAGTTTCTGCTAGTTGATCCCAGGTTCTCTGGTAGAGGAGACAATGCTGTTAATTGTTGTGCCGTTTCAGTGGCCCCACACATCTTTAAATTTTTAGAAGTATATGTGAGGCTGTGTTTATGTACATCATATGCAGACCATAAGAGGGATTTAGATTCTCCAGAATATGACACCCTCTTCTGAAGTGCCTGAAGACAGCTACAGTGTACTTATATCTAATAAATACATATATAAATAAATAAACCTTTTAAAAATGTATAAGAAAAAAAGAAAAACCAGGCAGGCCTGCAATCCTTGTCTGTCTGTCTGTATGTATGTCTGTCTGATCCCCAGGAACTGGAATTGGGCCACAATATAGTTGCTGGTAGTTGATCCCAGGTCCTCTGGAAGAGGAGACAATGCTGTTAATTGTTGAGCCCTTTCAGTGGCCCCAACTATCTTTAAATTTATAGAAGTATATGTGAGGCTGTGTTTATGTACATCATATGCAGACCATAAGAGGGATATAGATTCTCCAGAATCTGACACCCTCTTCTGGAGAGTCTGAAGATAGCTACAGTGTACTTATATCTAATAAATACATAAATAAATAAATAAATAAATAAATAAATAAATAAATGAATAAATAAATAAATAAACATTTTTAAAAAGGATAAGAAAGAAAGAAAAATCAGGCAGGCCTGCCATCCTCATCTCTGTCTGTCTGTCTGTCTGTCTGATCCCATGCAACTTGAGATGGGCCAACATATAGTTGCTGGTATTTGATCCCACGTTCTCTGGAAGAGGAGACAATGGTGTTAATTATTGAGCCCTTTCAGTAGGCCCACCCATCTTTAAATTTTTAGAAGTATATGTGAGGCTGTGTTTATGAACATCATATGCAGACCATAAGAGGGATTTAGATTCTCCAGAATATGATACCCTCTTCTAGAGTATCTGAAGACAGCTACAGTGTACTTATATCTAATAAATACATAAATAAATAAATAAATAAACATTTTTTAAAAAGGATAAGAAAGAAAGAAAGACCAGGCACAGCTGCCACCTTGTCTGTCTGTATGTCTGTCTGTCTATCTGTCAGATACCCTGGAACTGGAGATGGGCCACCATATAGTTGCTGGTAGTTGATCCCAGGTTCTCTGGAAGAGGAGACAATGCTGTTAATTGTTGAGCCCTTTCAGTGGGCCCACCCATCTTTAAATTTTTAGAAGTATATGTGAGGCTGTGTTCTTGTACATCATATGCGGACCATAAGAGGGATATAGATTCTCCAGAATCTTACACCCTCTTCTGGAGAGTCTGAAGACAGCTACAGTGTACTTATATCTAATAAATACATAAATAAATAAATAAATGAATAAATAAATAAATAAACATTTTTTAAAAAGGATAAGAAAGAAAGAAAAATCAGGCAGGCCTGCCATCCTTATCTCCGTCTGTCTGTCTGTCTTATCCCCTGGAACTTGAGATGGGCCACCATATAGTTGCTGGTAGTTGATCCCACGTTCTCTGGAAGAAGAGACAATGGTGTTAATTGTTGAGCCCTTTCAGTGGGCCCAACCATCTTTTAATTTTTAGAAGTATATGTGAGGCTGTGTTTATGTACATCATATGCAGACCATAAGAGGGATTTAGATTCTCCAGAAGATGACACCCTCTTCTAGAGTGTCTGAAGACAGCTACAGTTTACTTATATCTAATAAATAAATAAATAAATAAATAAATAAATAAATAAATATTTTTATTAAGTATAAGAAAGAAAGAAAGACCAGGCAGGCCTCCATCCTTATCTCTGTCTCTCTGTCTGTCTGTCTGTCTGATCCACTGGAACTTGAGATGGGCCACCATAAGGTGCTGGTAGTTTATCCCAGGTTCTCTGAAAGAGGAGACAATGCTGTTAATTGTTGAGCCCTCTCAGTGAACCCACACATCTTTAAATTTTTAGAAGTATATGTGAGGCTGTGTTTATGTACATCATATGCAGATCATAAGAGGGATTTAGATTCGCCAGAATTTGACACCCTCTTCTGGAGTGTCTGAAGACAACTACAGTGTACTTATATCTAATAAATACATAAATAAATAAATAAATAAATAAATAAATAAACATTATTTTAAAAGGATAAGAAAGAAAGAAAGACCAGGCAGGCCTGCCCTCCTTATCTCTGTCTGTCTGACTGTCTGTCTGTCTGTCTGATCCCCTGGAACTGGAGATGGGCCACCATATAGTTGCTGGTAGTTGATCCCAGGTTCTCTGGAAGAAGAGATAATGCTGTTAATTGCTGAGCCCTTTCAGTGGCCCCACCCATCTTAAATTTTTAGAAGTGTATGTGAATCTGTGTTTATGTCCATCATATGCAGACCATAAGAGGGATTTATATTCTCCAGAATCTGACACCCTCTTCTGAAGCGTCTGAAGACAGCTACTGTGTACTTATATATAATAAATAAATAAATAAATAAATAAATAAATAAATAAATGAATGAATAAATAAATAAATAAATATTTTTTAAAAGGATAAGAAAGAAAGAAAAATCAGGCAGTCCTGCCATTCTTATCTCTGTCTGTCTGTCTGTCTGTCTCATCCCCTGCAACTTGAGATGGGCCACCATATAGTTGCTGGTATTTGATCCCACGTTCTCTGGAAGAGGAGACAATGGTGTTAATTGTTGAGCTCTTTCAGTGGGCCCACACATCTTTAAATTTTTACAAGTATATGTGAGGCTGTGTTTATGAACATCATATGCAGACCATAAGAGGGATTTAGAATCTCCATTAGATGACACCCTCTTCTAGAGTGTCTGAAGACAGCTACAGTGTACTTATATCTAATAAATACATAAACAAATAAATAAATAAATAAATAAATAAATAAACATTTTTTTAAAAGTATGGGTTGGTGAGATGGCTCAGTGGGTAAGAGCACCCTACTGCTCTTCCGAAGGTCCAGAGTTCAAATCCCAGCAACCACATGGTGGCTCACAACCATCCGTAACGAGATCTGGCGCTTTCTTCTGGAGTGTCTGAAGACAGCTACAGTGTACTTACATATAATAAATAAATAAATCAAAAAAAAAGTATAAGAAATAAAGAAAGACTAGGCAGGCCTGCCATCCTTATCTCTGTTTCTCTGTCTGTCTGTCTGTCTGATCCACTGGCCTGGAGATGGGCCAACATAAGGTGCTGGTAGTTAATCCCAGGTTCTCTGGTAGAGGAGACAATGCTGTTAATTGTTGAGCCCTCTCAGTTGCCCCACACATCTTTAAATTTTTAGAAGTATATGTGAGGCTGTGTTTATGTACATCATATGCAGACCATAAGAGGGATATAGATTCTCCAGAATCTGACACCCTCTTCTGGAGAGTCTGAAGATAGCTACAGTGTACTTATATCTAATAAATACATAAATAAATAAATAAATAAATAAATAAATAAATAAATAAATGAATAAATAAATAAATAAACATTTTTAAAAAGGATAAGAAAGAAAGAAAAATCAGGCAGGCCTGCCATCCTCATCTCTGTCTGTCTGTCTGTCTCTCTGATCCCCTGCAACTTGAGATGGGCCAACATATAGTTGCTGGTATTTGATCCCACGTTCTCTGGAAGAGGAGACAATGGTGTTAATTATTGAGCCCTTTCAGTAGGCCCACCCATCTTTAAATTTTTAGAAGTATATGTGAGGCTGTGTTCTTGTACATCATATGCGGACCATAAGAGGGATATAGATTCTCCAGAATCTGACACCCTCTTCTGGAGAGTCTGAAGACAGCTACAGTGTACTTATATCTAATAAATACATAAATAAATAAATAAATGAATAAATAAATAAATAAACATTTTTTAAAAAGGATAAGAAAGAAAGAAAAATCAGGCAGGCCTGCCATCCTTATCTCTGTCTGTCTGTCTGTCTGTCTGTCTGTCTGTCTTATCCCCTGGAACTTGAGATGGGCCACCATATAGTTGCTGGTAGTTGATCCCACGTTCTCTGGAAGAAGAGACAATGGTGTTAATTGTTGAGCCCTTTCAGTGGGCCCAACCATCTTTTAATTTTTAGAAGTATATGTGAGGCTGTGTTTATGTACATCATATGCAGACCATAAGTGGGATTTAGATTCTCCAGAAGATGACACCCTCTTCTAGAGTGTCTGAAGACAGCTACAGTGTACTTATATCTAATAAATAAATAAATAAATAAATAAATAAATAAATAAATAAATATTTTTATTAAGTATAAGAAAGAAAGAAAGACCAGGCAGGCCTCCATCCTTATCTCTGTCTCTCTGTCTGTCTGTCTGTCTGATCCACTGGAACTGGAGATGGGCCACCATAAGGTGCTGGTAGTTTATCCCAGGTTCTCTGAAAGAGGAGACAATGCTGTTAATTGTTGAGCCCTCTCAGTGAACCCACACATCTTTAAATTTTTAGAAGTATATGTGAGGCTGTGTTTATGTACATCATATGCAGATCATAAGAGGGATTTAGATTCGCCAGAATTTGACACCCTCTTCTGGAGTGTCTGAAGACAACTACAGTGTACTTATATCTAATAAATACATAAATAAATAAATAAATAAATAAATAAATAAATAAATAAACATTATTTTAAAAGGATAAGAAAGAAAGAAAGACCAGGCAGGCCTGCCCTCCTTATCTCTGTCTGTCTGACTGTCTGTCTGTCTGTCTGATCCCCTGGAACTGGAGATGGGCCACCATATAGTTGCTGGTAGTTGATCCCAGGTTCTCTGGAAGAAGAGATAATGCTGTTAATTGCTGAGCCCTTTCAGTGGCCCCACCCATCTTAAATTTTTAGAAGTGTATGTGAATCTGTGTTTATGTCCATCATATGCTGCAGACCATAAGAGGGATTTATATTCTCCAGAATCTGACACCCTCTTCTGAAGCGTCTGAAGACAGCTACTGTGTACTTATATATAATAAATAAATAAATAAATAAATAAATAAATAAATGAATGAATGAATAAATAAATAAATAAATATTTTTTAAAAGGATAAGAAAGAAAGAAAAATCAGGCAGTCCTGCCATTCTTATCTCTGTCTGTCTGTCTGTCTGTCTCATCCCCTGCAACTTGAGATGGGCCACCATATAGTTGCTGGTATTTGATCCCACGTTCTCTGGAAGAGGAGACAATGGTGTTAATTGTTGAGCTCTTTCAGTGGGCCCACACATCTTTAAATTTTTACAAGTATATGTGAGGCTGTGTTTATGAACATCATATGCAGACCATAAGAGGGATTTAGAATCTCCATTAGATGACACCCTCTTCTAGAGTGTCTGAAGACAGCTACAGTGTACTTATATCTAATAAATACATAAACAAATAAATAAATAAATAAATAAATAAATAAATAAATAAATAAACATTTTTTTAAAAGTATGGGTTGGTGAGATGGCTCAGTGGGTAAGAGCACCCTACTGCTCTTCCGAAGGTCCAGAGTTCAAATCCCAGCAACCACATGGTGGCTCACAACCATCCGTAACGAGATCTGGCGCTTTCTTCTGGAGTGTCTGAAGACAGCTACAGTGTACTTACATATAATAAATAAATAAATCAAAAAAAAGTATAAGAAATAAAGAAAGACTAGGCAGGCCTGCCATCCTTATCTCTGTTTCTCTGTCTGTCTGTCTGTCTGATCCACTGGCCTGGAGATGGGCCAACATAAGGTGCTGGTAGTTAATCCCAGGTTCTCTGGTAGAGGAGACAATGCTGTTAATTGTTGAGCCCTCTCAGTTGCCCCACACATCTTTAAATTTTTAGAAGTATATGTGAGGCTGTGTTTATGTACATCATATGCAGACCATAAGAGGGATATAGATTCTCCAGAATCTGACACCCTCTTCTGGAGAGTCTGAAGATAGCTACAGTGTACTTATATCTAATAAATACATAAATAAATAAATAAATAAATAAATAAATGAATAAATAAATAAATAAACATTTTTAAAAAGGATAAGAAAGAAAGAAAAATCAGGCAGGCCTGCCATCCTCATCTCTGTCTGTCTGTCTGTCTCTCTGATCCCCTGCAACTTGAGATGGGCCAACATATAGTTGCTGGTATTTGATCCCACGTTCTCTGGAAGAGGAGACAATGGTGTTAATTATTGAGCCCTTTCAGTAGGCCCACCCATCTTTAAATTTTTAGAAGTATATGTGAGGCTGTGTTCTTGTACATCATATGCAGACCATAAGAGGGATATAGATTCTCCAGAATCTGACACCCTCTTCTGGAGAGTCTGAAGACAGCTACAGTGTACTTATATCTAATAAATACATAAATAAATAAATAAATGAATAAATAAATAAATAAACATTTTTTAAAAAGGATAAGAAAGAAAGAAAAATCAGGCAGGCCTGCCATCCTTATCTCTGTCTGTCTGTCTGTCTGTCTGTCTGTCTGTCTTATCCCCTGGAACTTGAGATGGGCCACCATATAGTTGCTGGTAGTTGATCCCACGTTCTCTGGAAGAAGAGACAATGGTGTTAATTGTTGAGCCCTTTCAGTGGGCCCAACCATCTTTTAATTTTTAGAAGTATATGTGAGGCTGTGTTTATGTACATCATATGCAGACCATAAGTGGGATTTAGATTCTCCAGAAGATGACACCCTCTTCTAGAGTGTCTGAAGACAGCTACAGTGTACTTATATCTAATAAATAAATAAATAAATAAATAAATAAATAAATAAATATTTTTATTAAGTATAAGAAAGAAAGAAAGACCAGGCAGGCCTCCATCCTTATCTCTGTCTCTCTGTCTGTCTGTCTGTCTGATCCACTGGAACTGGAGATGGGCCACCATAAGGTGCTGGTAGTTTATCCCAGGTTCTCTGAAAGAGGAGACAATGCTGTTAATTGTTGAGCCCTCTCAGTGACCCCACACATCTTTAAATTTTTAGAAGTATATGTGAGGCTGTGTTTATGTACATCATATGCAGATCATAAGAGGGATTTAGATTCGCCAGAATTTGACACCCTCTTCTGGAGTGTCTGAAGACAACTACAGTGTACTTATATCTAATAAATAAATAAATAAATAAATAAATAAATAAATGAATGAATAAATAAATAAATAAATATTTTTTAAAAGGATAAGAAAGAAAGAAAAATCAGGCAGTCCTGCCATTCTTATCTCTGTCTGTCTGTCTGTCTGTCTCATCCCCTGCAACTTGAGATGGGCCACCATATAGTTGCTGGTATTTGATCCCACGTTCTCTGGAAGAGGAGACAATGGTGTTAATTGTTGAGCTCTTTCAGTGGGCCCACACATCTTTAAATTTTTACAAGTATATGTGAGGCTGTGTTTATGAACATCATATGCAGACCATAAGAGGGATTTAGAATCTCCATTAGATGACACCCTCTTCTAGAGTGTCTGAAGACAGCTACAGTGTACTTATATCTAATAAATACATAAACAAATAAATAAATAAATAAATAAATAAATAAATAAACATTTTTTTAAAAGTATGGGTTGGTGAGATGGCTCAGTGGGTAAGAGCACCCTACTGCTCTTCCGAAGGTCCAGAGTTCAAATCCCAGCAACCACATGGTGGCTCACAACCATCCGTAACGAGATCTGGCGCTTTCTTCTGGAGTGTCTGAAGACAGCTACAGTGTACTTACATATAATAAATAAATAAATCAAAAAAAAGTATAAGAAATAAAGAAAGACTAGGCAGGCCTGCCATCCTTATCTCTGTTTCTCTGTCTGTCTGTCTGTCTGATCCACTGGCCTGGAGATGGGCCAACATAAGGTGCTGGTAGTTAATCCCAGGTTCTCTGGTAGAGGAGACAATGCTGTTAATTGTTGAGCCCTCTCAGTTGCCCCACACATCTTTAAATTTTTAGAAGTATATGTGAGGCTGTGTTTATGTACATCATATGCAGACCATAAGAGGGATATAGATTCTCCAGAATCTGACACCCTCTTCTGGAGAGTCTGAAGATAGCTACAGTGTACTTATATCTAATAAATACATAAATAAATAAATAAATAAATAAATAAATAAATAAATGAATAAATAAATAAATAAACATTTTTAAAAAGGATAAGAAAGAAAGAAAAATCAGGCAGGCCTGCCATCCTCATCTCTGTCTGTCTGTCTGTCTCTCTGATCCCCTGCAACTTGAGATGGGCCAACATATAGTTGCTGGTATTTGATCCCACGTTCTCTGGAAGAGGAGACAATGGTGTTAATTATTGAGCCCTTTCAGTAGGCCCACCCATCTTTAAATTTTTAGAAGTATATGTGAGGCTGTGTTCTTGTACATCATATGCAGACCATAAGAGGGATATAGATTCTCCAGAATCTGACACCCTCTTCTGGAGAGTCTGAAGACAGCTACAGTGTACTTATATCTAATAAATACATAAATAAATAAATAAATGAATAAATAAATAAATAAACATTTTTTAAAAAGGATAAGAAAGAAAGAAAAATCAGGCAGGCCTGCCATCCTTATCTCTGTCTGTCTGTCTGTCTGTCTGTCTGTCTTATCCCCTGGAACTTGAGATGGGCCACCATATAGTTGCTGGTAGTTGATCCCACGTTCTCTGGAAGAAGAGACAATGGTGTTAATTGTTGAGCCCTTTCAGTGGGCCCAACCATCTTTTAATTTTTAGAAGTATATGTGAGGCTGTGTTTATGTACATCATATGCAGACCATAAGTGGGATTTAGATTCTCCAGAAGATGACACCCTCTTCTAGAGTGTCTGAAGACAGCTACAGTGTACTTATATCTAATAAATAAATAAATAAATAAATAAATAAATAAATATTTTTATTAAGTATAAGAAAGAAAGAAAGACCAGGCAGGCCTCCATCCTTATCTCTGTCTCTCTGTCTGTCTGTCTGTCTGATCCACTGGAACTGGAGATGGGCCACCATAAGGTGCTGGTAGTTTATCCCAGGTTCTCTGAAAGAGGAGACAATGCTGTTAATTGTTGAGCCCTCTCAGTGACCCCACACATCTTTAAATTTTTAGAAGTATATGTGAGGCTGTGTTTATGTACATCATATGCAGATCATAAGAGGGATTTAGATTCGCCAGAATTTGACACCCTCTTCTGGAGTGTCTGAAGACAACTACAGTGTACTTATATCTAATAAATACATAAATAAATAAATAAATAAATAAACATTATTTTAAAAGGATAAGAAAGAAAGAAAGACCAGGCAGGCCTGCCCTCCTTATCTCTGTCTGTCTGCCTGTCTGTCTGTCTGTCTGATCCCCTGGAACTGGAGATGGGCCACCATATAGTTGCTGGTAGTTGATCCCAGGTTCTCTGGAAGAAGAGACAATGCTTTTAATTGCTGAGCCCTTTCAGTGCCCCCACCCATCTTAAATTTTTAGAAGTGTATGTGAATCTGTGTTATGTCCATCATATGCAGACCATAAGAGGGATTTATATTCTCCAGAATCTGACACCCTCTTCTGGAGCGTCTGAAGACAGCTACTTTGTACTTATATATACTAAATAAATAAATAAATAAATAAATAAATAAATAAATAAATGAATAAATAAATAAATAAACATTTTTTAAAAGGATAAGAAAGAAAGAAAAATCAGGCAGTCCTGCCATTCTTATCTCTGTCTGTCTGTCTGTCTGTCTCATCCCCTGCAACTTGAGATGGGCCACCATATAGTTGCTGGTATTTGATCCCACGTTCTCTGGAAGAGGAGACAATGGTGTTAATTGTTGAGCTCTTTCAGTGGGCCCACACATCTTTAAATTTTTACAAGTATATGTGAGGCTGTGTTTATGAACATCATATGCAGACCATAAGAGGGATTTAGAATCTCCATTAGATGACACCCTCTTCTAGAGTGTCTGAAGACAGCTACAGTGTACTTATATCTAATAAATACATAAATAAATAAATAAATAAATAAATAAATAAATAAACATTTTTTTAAAAGTATGGGTTGGTGAGATGGCTCAGTGGGTAAGAGCACCCTACTGCTCTTCCGAAGGTCCAGAGTTCAAATCCCAGCAACCACATGGTGGCTCACAACCATCCGTAACGAGATCTGGCGCTTTCTTCTGGAGTGTCTGAAGACAGCTACAGTGTACTTACATATAATAAATAAATAAATCAAAAAAAAAGTATAAGAAATAAAGAAAGACTAGGCAGGCCTGCCATCCTTATCTCTGTTTCTCTGTCTGTCTGTCTGTCTGATCCACTGGCCTGGAGATGGGCCAACATAAGGTGCTGGTAGTTAATCCCAGGTTCTCTGGTAGAGGAGACAATGCTGTTAATTGTTGAGCCCTCTCAGTTGCCCCACACATCTTTAAATTTTTAGAAGTATATGTGAGGCTGTGTTTATGTACATCATATGCAGACCATAAGAGGGATATAGATTCTCCAGAATCTGACACCCTCTTCTGGAGAGTCTGAAGATAGCTACAGTGTACTTATATCTAATAAATACATAAATAAATAAATAAATAAATAAATAAATAAATGAATAAATAAATAAATAAACATTTTTAAAAAGGATAAGAAAGAAAGAAAGACCAGGCACAGCTGCCACCTTGTCTGTCTGTATGTCTGTCTGTCTGTCTCTCTGATCCCCTGGAACTGGAGATGGGCCACCATATAGTTGCTGGTAGTTGATCCCACGTTCTCTGGAAGAGGAGACAATGGTGTTAATTATTGAGCCCTTTCAGTGGGCCCACCCATCTTTAAATTTTTAGAAGTATATGTGAGGCTGTGTTCTTGTACATCATATGCGGACCATAAGAGGGATATAGATTCTCCAGAATCTGACACCCTCTTCTGGAGAGTCTGAAGACAGCTACAGTGTACTTATATCTAATAAATACATAAATAAATAAATAAATGAATAAATAAATAAATAAACATTTTTTAAAAAGGATAAGAAAGAAAGAAAAATCAGGCAGGCCTGCCATCCTTATCTCCGTCTGTCTGTCTGTCTTATCCCCTGGAACTTGAGATGGGCCACCATATAGTTGCTGGTAGTTGATCCCACGTTCTCTGGAAGAAGAGACAATGGTGTTAATTGTTGAGCCCTTTCAGTGAACCCAACCATCTTTTAATTTTTAGAAGTATATGTGAGGCTGTGTTTATGTACATCATATGCAGACCATAAGAGGGATTTAGATTCTCCAGAAGATGACACCCTCTTCTAGAGTGTCTGAAGACAGCTACAGTTTACTTATATCTAATAAATAAATAAATAAATAAATAAATAAATAAATAAATAAATATTTTTATTAAGTATAAGAAAGAAAGAAAGACCAGGCAGGCCTCCATCCTTATCTCTGTCTCTCTGTCTGTCTGTCTGTCTGATCCACTGGAACTGGAGATGGGCCACCATAAGGTGCTGGTAGTTTATCCCAGGTTCTCTGAAAGAGGAGACAATGCTGTTAATTGTTGAGCCCTCTCAGTGAACCCACACATCTTTAAATTTTTAGAAGTATATGTGAGGCTGTGTTTATGTACATCATATGCAGATCATAAGAGGGATTTAGATTCGCCAGAATTTGACACCCTCTTCTGGAGTGTCTGAAGACAACTACAGTGTACTTATATCTAATAAATACATAAATAAATAAATAAATAAATAAATAAATAAATAAATAAATAAATAAACATTATTTTAAAAGGATAAGAAAGAAAGAAAGACCAGGCAGGCCTGCCCTCCTTATCTCTGTCTGTCTGACTGTCTGTCTGATCCCCTGGAACTGGAGATGGGCCACCATATAGTTGCTGGTAGTTGATCCCAGGTTCTCTGGAAGAAGAGATAATGCTGTTAATTGCTGAGCCCTTTCAGTGGCCCCACCCATCTTAAATTTTTAGAAGTGTATGTGAATCTGTGTTTATGTCCATCATATGCAGACCATAAGAGGGATTTATATTCTCCAGAATCTGACACCCTCTTCTGAAGCGTCTGAAGACAGCTACTGTGTACTTATATATAATAAATAAATAAATAAATAAATAAATAAATAAATGAATGAATAAATAAATAAATAAATATTTTTTAAAAGGATAAGAAAGAAAGAAAAATCAGGCAGTCCTGCCATTCTTATCTCTGTCTGTCTGTCTGTCTGTCTCATCCCCTGCAACTTGAGATGGGCCACCATATAGTTGCTGGTATTTGATCCCACGTTCTCTGGAAGAGGAGACAATGGTGTTAATTGTTGAGCTCTTTCAGTGGGCCCACACATCTTTAAATTTTTACAAGTATATGTGAGGCTGTGTTTATGAACATCATATGCAGACCATAAGAGGGATTTAGAATCTCCATTAGATGACACCCTCTTCTAGAGTGTCTGAAGACAGCTACAGTGTACTTATATCTAATAAATACATAAATAAATAAATAAATAAATAAATAAATAAATAAATAAATAAACATTTTTTAAAAGTATGGGTTGGTGAGATGGCTCAGTGGGTAAGAGCACCCTACTGCTCTTCCGAAGGTCCAGAGTTCAAATCCCAGCAACCACATGGTGGCTCACAACCATCCGTAACGAGATCTGGCGCTTTCTTCTGGAGTGTCTGAAGACAGCTACAGTGTACTTACATATAATAAATAAATAAATCAAAAAAAAAGTATAAGAAATAAAGAAAGACTAGGCAGGCCTGCCATCCTTATCTCTGTTTCTCTGTCTGTCTGTCTGTCTGATCCACTGGCCTGGAGATGGGCCAACATAAGGTGCTGGTAGTTAATCCCAGGTTCTCTGGTAGAGGAGACAATGCTGTTAATTGTTGAGCCCTCTCAGTTGCCCCACACATCTTTAAATTTTTAGAAGTATATGTGAGGCTGTGTTTATGTACATCATATGCAGACCATAAGAGGGATATAGATTCTCCAGAATCTGACACCCTCTTCTGGAGAGTCTGAAGATAGCTACAGTGTACTTATATCTAATAAATACATAAATAAATAAATAAATAAATAAATAAATGATTAAATAAATAAATAAACATTTTTAAAAAGGATAAGAAAGAAAGAAAAATCAGGCAGGCCTGCCATCCTCATCTCTGTCTGTCTGTCTGTCTCTCTGATCCCCTGCAACTTGAGATGGGCCAACATATAGTTGCTCGTATTTGATCCCACGTTCTCTGGAAGAGGAGACAATGGTGTTAATTATTGAGCCCTTTCAGTAGGCCCACCCATCTTTAAATTTTTAGAAGTATATGTGAGGCTGTGTTCTTGTACATCATATGCGGACCATAAGAGGGATATAGATTCTCCAGAATCTGACACCCTCTTCTGGAGAGTCTGAAGACAGCTACAGTGTACTTATATCTAATAAATACATAAATAAATAAATAAATAAATAAATGAATAAATAAATAAATAAACATTTTTTAAAAAGGATAAGAAAGAAAGAAAAATCAGGCAGGCCTGCCATCCTTATCTCTGTCTGTCTGTCTGTCTGTCTTATCCCCTGGAACTTGAGATGGGCCACCATATAGTTGCTGGTAGTTGATCCCACGTTTTCTGGAAGAAGAGACAATGGTGTTAATTGTTGAGCCCTTTCAGTGGGCCCACCCATCTTTTAATTTTTAGAAGTATATGTGAGGCTGTGTTTATGTACATCATATGCAGACCATAAGAGGGATTTAGAATCTCCAGAAGATGACACCCTCTTCTAGAGTGTCTGAAGACAGCTACAGTGTACTTATATCTAATAAATACATAAATAAATAAATAAATAAATAAATAAATAAATAAATATTTTTTAAAAAGTATAAGAAAGAAAGAAAGACCAGGCAGGCCTCCATCCTTATCTCTGTCAGTCTGTCTGTCTGTCTGTCTGATCCCTTGGAACTGGAGATGGGCCACCATATAGTTGCTGTTAGTTGATCCCAGGTTCTCTGGAAGAGGAGACAATGCTGTTAATTGTTGAGCCCTTTCAGTGGCTCCACCTATCTTAAATTTTTAGAAGTATATGTTAGGCTCTGTTTATGTACATCATATGCAGACCATAGAGGGATTTAGATTCTCCAGAATTTGACACCCTCTTCTGGACTGTCTGAAGACAACTACAGTGTACTTATATCTAATAAATACATAAATAAATAAATAAATAAATAAACATTATTTTAAAAAAATAAGAAAGAAAGAAAGACCAGGCAGGCCTGCCCTCCTTATCTCTGTCTGTCTGTCTGTCTGTCTGTCTGATCCCCTGGAACTGGAGATGGGCCACCATATAGTTGCTGGTAGTTGATCCCAGATTCTCTGGAAGAAGAGACAATGCTGTTAATTGCTGAGCACTTTCAGTGGCCCCAACCATCTTAAATTTTTAGAAGTGTATGTGAATCTGTGTTTATGTCCATCATATGCAGATCATAAGAGGGATTTATATTCTCCAGAATCTGACACCCTCTTCTGGAGTGTCTGAAGACAGCTACAGTGTACTTATATATAATAAATAAATGAATAAATAAATAAATAAATAAATATATAAATAAACATTTTTGAAAAAGGATAAGAAAGAATGTAAGACCAGGCAGGCCTGCCATCCTTATCTCTGTCTGTCTGTCTGTCTGTCTGATCCCCTGGAACTGGAGATGGGCCGCCATATAGTTTCTGCTAGTTGATCCCAGGTTCTCTGGTAGAGGAGACAATGCTGTTAATTGTTGTGCCGTTTCAGTGGCCCCACACATCTTTAAATTTTTAGAAGTATATGTGAGGCTGTGTTTATGTACATCATATGCAGACCATAAGAGGGATTTAGATTCTCCAGAATATGACACCCTCTTCTGAAGTGCCTGAAGACAGCTACAGTGTACTTATATCTAATAAATACATATATAAATAAATAAACCTTTTTAAAATGTATAAGAAAAAAAGAAAAACCAGGCAGGCCTGCAATCCTTGTCTGTCTGTCTGTATGTATGTCTGTCTGATCCCCAGGAACTGGAATTGGGCCACAATATAGTTGCTGGTAGTTGATCCCAGGTCCTCTGGAAGAGGAGACAATGCTGTTAATTGTTGAGCCCTTTCAGTGGCCCCAACTATCTTTAAATTTTTAGAAGTATATGTGAGGCTGTGTTTATGTACATCATATGCAGACCATAAGAGGGATATAGATTCTCCAGAATCTGACACCCTCTTCTGGAGAGTCTGAAGATAGCTACAGTGTACTTATATCTAATAAATACATAAATAAATAAATAAATAAATAAATAAATGAATAAATAAATAAATAAACATTTTTAAAAAGGATAAGAAAGAAAGAAAAATCAGGCAGGCCTGCCATCCTCATCTCTGTCTGTCTGTCTGTCTGTCTGATCCCCTGCAACTTGAGATGGGCCAACATATAGTTGCTGGTATTTGATCCCACGTTCTCTGGAAGAGGAGACAATGGTGTTAATTATTGAGCCCTTTCAGTAGGCCCACCCATCTTTAAATTTTTAGAAGTATATGTGAGGCTGTGTTTATGAACATCATATGCAGACCATAAGAGGGATTTAGATTCTCCAGAATATGATACCCTCTTCTAGAGTGTCTGAAGACAGCTACAGTGTACTTATATCTAATAAATACATAAATAAATAAATAAATAAACATTTTTTAAAAAGGATAAGAAAGAAAGAAAGACCAGGCACAGCTGCCACCTTGTCTGTCTGTATGTCTGTCTGTCTATCTGTCAGATACCCTGGAACTGGAGATGGGCCACCATATAGTTGCTGGTAGTTGATCCCAGGTTCTCTGGAAGAGGAGACAATGCTGTTAATTGTTGAGCCCTTTCAGTGGGCCCACCCATCTTTAAATTTTTAGAAGTATATGTGAGGCTGTGTTCTTGTACATCATATGCGGACCATAAGAGGGATATAGATTCTCCAGAATCTTACACCCTCTTCTGGAGAGTCTGAAGACAGCTACAGTGTACTTATATCTAATAAATACATAAATAAATAAATAAATGAATAAATAAATAAATAAACATTTTTTAAAAAGGATAAGAAAGAAAGAAAAATCAGGCAGGCCTGCCATCCTTATCTCCGTCTGTCTGTCTGTCTTATCCCCTGGAACTTGAGATGGGCCACCATATAGTTGCTGGTAGTTGATCCCACGTTCTCTGGAAGAAGAGACAATGGTGTTAATTGTTGAGCCCTTTCAGTGAACCCAACCATCTTTTAATTTTTAGAAGTATATGTGAGGCTGTGTTTATGTACATCATATGCAGACCATAAGAGGGATTTAGATTCTCCAGAAGATGACACCCTCTTCTAGAGTGTCTGAAGACAGCTACAGTTTACTTATATCTAATAAATAAATAAATAAATAAATAAATAAATAAATAAATAAATAAATATTTTTATTAAGTATAAGAAAGAAAGAAAGACCAGGCAGGCCTCCATCCTTATCTCTGTCTCTCTGTCTGTCTGTCTGTCTGATCCACTGGAACTGGAGATGGGTCACCATAAGGTGCTGGTAGTTTATCCCAGGTTCTCTGAAAGAGGAGACAATGCTGTTAATTGTTGAGCCCTCTCAGTGAACCCACACATCTTTAAATTTTTAGAAGTATATGTGAGGCTGTGTTTATGTACATCATATGCAGATCATAAGAGGGATTTAGATTCGCCAGAATTTGACACCCTCTTCTGGAGTGTCTGAAGACAACTACAGTGTACTTATATCTAATAAATACATAAATAAATAAATAAATAAATAAATAAATAAATAAATAAACATTATTTTAAAAGGATAAGAAAGAAAGAAAGACCAGGCAGGCCTGCCCTCCTTATCTCTGTCTGTCTGACTGTCTGTCTGTCTGTCTGATCCCCTGGAACTGGAGATGGGCCACCATATAGTTGCTGGTAGTTGATCCCAGGTTCTCTGGAAGAAGAGATAATGCTGTTAATTGCTGAGCCCTTTCAGTGGCCCCACCCATCTTAAATTTTTAGAAGTGTATGTGAATCTGTGTTTATGTCCATCATATGCAGACCATAAGAGGGATTTATATTCTCCAGAATCTGACACCCTCTTCTGAAGCGTCTGAAGACAGCTACTGTGTACTTATATATAATAAATAAATAAATAAATAAATAAATAAATAAATGAATGAATGAATAAATAAATAAATAAATATTTTTTAAAAGGATAAGAAAGAAAGAAAAATCAGGCAGTCCTGCCATTCTTATCTCTGTCTGTCTGTCTGTCTGTCTCATCCCCTGCAACTTGAGATGGGCCACCATATAGTTGCTGGTATTTGATCCCACGTTCTCTGGAAGAGGAGACAATGGTGTTAATTGTTGAGCTCTTTCAGTGGGCCCACACATCTTTAAATTTTTACAAGTATATGTGAGGCTGTATTTATGAACATCATATGCAGACCATAAGAGGGATTTAGAATCTCCATTAGATGACACCCTCTTCTAGAGTGTCTGAAGACAGCTACAGTGTACTTATATCTAATAAATACATAAATAAATAAATAAATAAATAAATAAATAAATAAATAAATAAACATTTTTTTAAAAGTATGGGTTGGTGAGATGGCTCAGTGGGTAAGAGCACCCTACTACTCTTCCGAAGGTCCAGAGTTCAAATCCCAGCAACCACATGGTGGCTCACAACCATCCGTAACGAGATCTGGCGCTTTCTTCTGGAGTGTCTGAAGACAGCTACAGTGTACTTACATATAATAAATAAATAAATCAAAAAAAAAGTATAAGAAATAAAGAAAGACAAGGCAGGCCTGCCATCCTTATCTCTGTTTCTCTGTCTGTCTGTCTGTCTGATCCACTGGCCTGGAGATGGGCCAACATAAGGTGCTGGTAGTTAATCCCAGGTTCTCTGGTAGAGGAGACAATGCTGTTAATTGTTGAGCCCTCTCAGTTGCCCCACACATCTTTAAATTTATAGAAGTATATGTGAGGCTGTGTTTATGTACATCATATGCAGACCATAAGAGGGATATAGATTCTCCAGAATCTGACACCCTCTTCTGGAGAGTCTGAAGATAGCTACAGTGTACTTATATCTAATAAATACATAAATAAATAAATAAATAAATAAATAAATAAATGAATAAATAAATAAACATTTTTAAAAAGGATAAGAAAGAAAGAAAAATCAGGCAGGCCTGCCATCCTCATCTCTGTCTGCCTGTCTGTCTCTCTGATCCCCTGCAACTTGAGATGGGCCAACATATAGTTGCTGGTATTTGATCCCACGTTCTCTGGAAGAGGAGACAATGGTGTTAATTATTGAGCCCTTTCAGTAGGCCCACCCATCTTTAAATTTTTAGAAGTATATGTGAGGCTGTGTTCTTGTACATCATATGCGGACCATAAGAGGGATATAGATTCTCCAGAAACTGACACCCTCTTCTGGAGAGTCTGAAGACAGCTACAGTGTACTTATATCTAATAAATACATAAATAAATAAATAAATGAATAAATAAATAAATAAACATTTTTTAAAAAGGATAAGAAAGAAAGAAAAATCAGGCAGGCCTGCCATCCTTATCTCTGTCTCTCTGTCTGTCTGTCTGTCTGTCTTATCCCCTGGAACTTGAGATGGGCCACCATATAGTTGCTGGTAGTTGATCCCACGTTCTCTGGAAGAAGAGACAATGGTGTTAATTGTTGAGCCCTTTCAGTGGGCCCAACCATCTTTTAATTTTTAGAAGTATATGTGAGGCTGTGTTTATGTACATCATATGCAGACCGTAAGTGGGATTTAGATTCTCCAGAAGATGACACCCTCTTCTAGAGTGTCTGAAGACAGCTACAGTGTACTTATATCTAATAAATAAATAAATAAATAAATAAATAAATAAATAAATAAATATTTTTATTAAGTATAAGAAAGAAAGAAAGACCAGGCAGGCCTCCATCCTTATCTCTGTCTCTCTGTCTGTCTGTCTGTCTGATCCACTGGAACTGGAGATGGGCCACCATAAGGTGCTGGTAGTTTATCCCAGGTTCTCTGAAAGAGGAGACAATGCTGTTAATTGTTGAGCCCTCTCAGTGACCCCACACATCTTTAAATTTTTAGAAGTATATGTGAGGCTGTGTTTATGTACATCATATGCAGATCATAAGAGGGATTTAGATTCGCCAGAATTTGACACCCTCTTCTGGAGTGTCTGAAGACAACTACAGTGTACTTATATCTAATAAATACATAAATAAATAAATAAATAAATAAACAAACATTATTTTAAAAGGATAAGAAAGAAAGAAAGACCAGGCAGGCCTGCCCTCCTTATCTCTGTCTGTCTGACTGTCTGTCTGTCTGTCTGATCCCCTGGAACTGGAGATGGGCCACCATATAGTTGCTGGTAGTTGATCCCAGGTTCTCTGGAAGAAGAGACAATGCTTTTAATTGCTGAGCCCTTTCAGTGCCCCCACCCATCTTAAATTTTTAGAAGTGTATGTGAATCTGTGTTATGTCCATCATATGCAGACCATAAGAGGGATTTATATTCTCCAGAATCTGACACCCTCTTCTGGAGCGTCTGAAGACAGCTACTTTGTACTTATATATACTAAATAAATAAATAAATAAATAAATGAATAAATGAATAAATAAATAAATAAACATTTTTTAAAAGGATAAGAAAGAAAGAAAAATCAGGCAGTCCTGCCATTCTTATCTCTGTCTGTCTGTCTGTCTGTCTCATCCCCTGCAACTTGAGATGGGCTACCATATAGTTGCTGGTATTTGATCCCACGTTCTCTGGAAGAGGAGACAATGGTGTTAATTGTTGAGCTCTTTCAGTGGGCCCACACATCTTTAAATTTTTACAAGTATATGTGAGGCTGTGTTTATGAACATCATATGCAGACCATAAGAGGGATTTAGAATCTCCATTAGATGACACCCTCTTCTAGAGTGTCTGAAGACAGCTACAGTGTACTTATATCTAATAAATACATAAATAAATAAATAAATAAATAAATAAATAAATAAACATTTTTTTAAAAGTATGGGTTGGTGAGATGGCTCAGTGGGTAAGAGCACCCTACTGCTCTTCCGAAGGTCCAGAGTTCAAATCCCAGCAACCACATGGTGGCTCACAACCATCCGTAACGTGATCTGGCGTTTTCTTCTGGAGTGTCTGAAGACAGCTACAGTGTACTTACATATAATAAATAAATAAATCAAAAAAAAAGTATAAGAAATAAAGAAAGACTAGGCAGGCCTGCCATCCTTATCTCTGTTTCTCTGTCTGTCTGTCTGTCTGATCCACTGGCCTGGAGATGGGCCAACATAAGGTGCTGGTAGTTAATCCCAGGTTCTCTGGTAGAGGAGACAATGCTGTTAATTGTTGAGCCCTCTCAGTTGCCCCACACATCTTTAAATTTTTAGAAGTATATGTGAGGCTGTGTTTATGTACATCATATGCAGACCATAAGAGGGATATAGATTCTCCAGAATCTGACACCCTCTTCTGGAGAGTCTGAAGATAGCTACAGTGTACTTATATCTAATAAATACATAAATAAATAAATAAATAAATAAATAAATGAATAAATAAATAAATAAACATTTTTAAAAAGGATAAGAAAGAAAGAAAAATCAGGCAGGCCTGCCATCCTCATCTCTGTCTGTCTGTCTGTCTCTCTGATCCCCTGCAACTTGAGATGGGCCAACATATAGTTGCTGGTATTTGATCCCACGTTCTCTGGAAGAGGAGACAATGGTGTTAATTATTGAGCCCTTTCAGTGGGCCCACCCATCTTTAAATTTTTAGAAGTATATGTGAGGCTGTGTTCTTGTACATCATATGAGGACCATAAGAGGGATATAGATTCTCCAGAATCTGACACCCTCTTCTGGAGAGTCTGAAGACAGCTACAGTGTACTTATATCTAATAAATACATAAATAAATAAATAAATGAATAAATAAATAAATAAACATTTTTTAAAAAGGATAAGAAAGAAAGAAAAATCAGGCAGGCCTGCCATCCTTATCTCTGTCTGTCTGTCTGTCTGTCTGTCTGTCTTATCCCCTGGAACTTGAGATGGGCCACCATATAGTTGCTGGTAGTTGATCCCACGTTCTCTGGAAGAAGAGACAATGGTGTTAATTGTTGAGCCCTTTCAGTGGGCCCAACCATCTTTTAATTTTTAGAAGTATATGTGAGGCTGTGTTTATGTACATCATATGCAGACCATAAGTGGGATTTAGATTCTCCAGAAGATGACACCCTCTTCTAGAGTGTCTGAAGACAGCTACAGTGTACTTATATCTAATAAATAAATAAATAAATAAATAAATAAATAAATAAATAAATATTTTTATTAAGTATAAGAAAGAAAGAAAGACCAGGCAGGCCTCCATCCTTATCTCTGTCTCTCTGTCTGTCTGTCTGTCTGATCCACTGGAACTTGAGATGGGCCACCATAAGGTGCTGGTAGTTTATCCCAGGTTCTCTGAAAGAGGAGACAATGCTGTTAATTGTTGAGCCCTCTCAGTGAACCCACACATCTTTAAATTTTTAGAAGTATATGTGAGGCTGTGTTTATGTACATCATATGCAGATCATAAGAGGGATTTAGATTCGCCAGAATTTGACACCCTCTTCTGGAGTGTCTGAAGACAACTACAGTGTACTTATATCTAATAAATACATAAATAAATAAATAAATAAATAAATAAACATTATTTTAAAAGGATAAGAAAGAAAGAAAGACCAGGCAGGCCTGCCCTCCTTATCTCTGTCTGTCTGACTGTCTGTCTGTCTGTCTGATCCCCTGGAACTGGAGATGGGCCACCATATAGTTGCTGTAGTTGATCCCAGGTTCTCTGGAAGAAGAGACAATGCTTTTAATTGCTGAGCCCTTTCAGTGCCCCCACCCATCTTAAATTTTTAGAAGTGTATGTGAATCTGTGTTATGTCCATCATATGCAGACCATAAGAGGGATTTATATTCTCCAGAATCTGACACCCTCTTCTGGAGCGTCTGAAGACAGCTATTTGTACTTATATATACTAAATAAATAAATAAATAAATAAATAAATAAATGAATAAATAAATAAATAAACATTTTTTAAAAGGATAAGAAAGAAAGAAAAATCAGGCAGTCCTGCCATTCTTATCTCTGTCTGTCTGTCTGTCTGTCTCATCCCCTGCAACTTGAGATGGGCCACCATATAGTTGCTGGTATTTGATCCCACATTCTCTGGAAGAGGAGACATTGGTGTTAATTGTTGAGCCCTTTCAGTGGGCCCACACATCTTTAAATTTTTACAAGTATATGTGAGGCTGTGTTTATGAACATCATATGCAGACCATAAGAGGGATTTAGAATCTCCATTAGATGACACCCTCTTCTAGAGTGTCTGAAGACAGCTACAGTGTACTTATATCTAATAAATAAATAAATAAATAAATAAATAAATAAATAAACGTTTTTTTTAAAGTATGGGCTGGTGAGATGGCTCAGTGGGTAAGAGCACCCTACTGCTCTTCCAAAGGTCCAGAGTTCAAATCCCAGCAACCACATGGTGGCTCACAACCATCCGTAACGAGATCTGGCGCTTTCTTCTGGAGTGTCTGAAGACAGCTACAGTGTACTTACATATAATAAATAAATAAATCTAAAAAAAAAAAAAGTATAAGAAATAAAGAAAGACCAGGCAGGCCTGCCATCCTTATCTCTGTCTCTCTGTCTGTCTGTCTGTCTGATCCACTGGCCTGGAGATGGGCCAACATAAGGTGCTGGTAGTTGATCCCAGGTTCTCTGGTAGAGGAGACAATGCTGTTAATTGTTGAGCCCTCTCAGTTGCCCCACACATCTTTAAATTTTTAGAAGTATATGTATGGCTGTGTTTATGTACATCATATGCAGACAATAAGAGGGATTTAGATTCTCCAGAATCTGACACACTCTTCTGGAGTGTCTGAAGACAGCTACAGTGTACTTATATCTAATAAATACATAAATAAATATATAAATAAACATTTTTTTAAAAAGGATAATAAAGAAAGAAAGACCAGGCAGGCCTGCCATCCTTATCACTGTCTGTATGTCTGTCTGTCTGATCCCCTGGAACTGGAAATGGGCCACCATATAGTTGCTGGTAGTTGATCCCAGGTACTCTGGAAGAGGAGACAATGCTGTTAATTGTTGAGCTTTTAGTGGCCCCAAACTTCTTTAAATTTTTAGAAGTATATGTGAGGCTGTCTTTATGTACATCATATGCAGACCATAAGAGGGATTTAGATTCTCCAGAATCTGACACCCTCTTTTGGAGTGTCTGAACAGCTACAGTGTACTTATATCTAATAAATAAATAAATAAATAAATAAATAAATAAATAAATAAATGAATAAATAAATAAACATTTTTAAAAGGATAAGAAGAAAGAAAGACCAGGCAGGCCTGCCATCCATATCTCTGTCTGTCTGTCTGTCTGTCTGTCAATCTGATACCTGGGAATATGAGATGGCCCACGAATAGTTGCTGGTAGTTGATCCCTGGTTCTCTAGAAGAGGTGACAAAGCTGTTAATTGTTGAGCCCTTTCAATGGCGCCACCCATCTTTAAATATTTAGAAGTATATGTGAGGCTGTGTTTATGTACATCACATGCAGACCATAAGAGGGATTTAGATTCTCCAGAATCTGACACCCTCTCCTGGAATGTCTGAAGACAGCTACAGTGTACTTATATCTAATAAATAAATAGATAAATAAATAAATAAATAAATAAACTTTTTTTAAAAAGGATAAGAAAGAAAGAAAGACCAGGCAGGCCTGCCATCCATAACCCTGTCTGTCTGTTTGTCTGTCTATCTGATCCCCGGGAACTGGAGATGGGCCACCATATAGTTGCTGGTAGTTGATCCAAGGTTCTCTGGAAGATGAGACAATGCTGTTAATTTTTGAGCACTTTCAGTGGCCCCACACTTCTTTAAATATTTAGAAGTATATGTGAGGCTGTGTTTATGTACATCATATTCAGATTATAAGAGGATTTAGATTCTCCAGAATCTGACACCCTCTACTGGAGTGTCTGAAGACAGCTACAGTGTACTTATATATAATAAATAAATGAATAAATAAATGAATAAATGAATAAATAAATAAATAAACATTTTTTAAAAAGGATAAGAAAGAAATTAAAACCAGGCAGGCCTGCAATCCTTGTCTGTCTGTCTGTCTGTCTGATCCCCTGGAACTGGAGATGGGCCACCATATAGTTGCTGATAGTTGATCCCAGGTTCTCTGGTAGAGGAGACAATGCTGTTAATTATTGAGCCGTTTCAGTGGACCCACACATCTTTAAATTTTTAGAAGTATATGTGAGGCTGTGTTTATGTACATCATATACAGACCATAAGAGGGATTTAGATTCTCCAGAATATGACACCCACTTCTGAAGTGTCTGAAGATAGCTACAGTGTACTTATATCTAATAAATACATATATAAATAAATAAACATTTTTAAAATGTATAAGAGAAGAAAGAAAAACCAGGCAGGCCTGCAATCCTTGTCTGTCTGTCTGTCTGTATGTCTGTCTTATCCCCTGGAACTGGAGATGGGCCACAATATAGTTGCTGGTAGTTGATCCCAGGTCCTCTGGAAGAGGAGACAATGCTGTTAATTGTTGAGCCCATTCAGTGGCCCCACCCATCTTTAAATTTTTAGATGTATATGTGAGGCTGTGTTTATGTACATCATATGCATACCATAAGAGGGATATTGATTCTCCAGAATCTGACACCCTCTTCTGGAGAGTCTGAAGACAGCACAGTGTACTTATATCTAATAAATTAATAAATAAATAAATAAATGAATGAATAAATAAATAAATAAACATTTTTTAAAAAGGATAAGAAAGAAAGTAAGACCAGGCAGGCCTGCCAACCTTATCTCTGTCTGTCTGTCTGTCTGTCTGTCTGATCCCCTGGAACTGGAGATGGGCCACCATATAGTTGCTGGTAGTTGATCCAAGGTTTTCTGGGAGAGGAGACAATGCTCTTAATTGTTGAGCCCTTTCAGTGGCCCCACACTTCTTTAAATATTTAGAAGTATATGTGAGGCTGTGTTTATGTACATCATATTCAGATTATAAGAGGATTTAGATTCTCCAGAATTACACACCCTCTACTGGAGTGTCTGAAGACAGTTACAGTGTACTCATATATAATAAATAAATAAATAAATAAATAAATAAATAAATAAATAAATACATAAACATTTTTTTAAAAAGGATAAGAAAGAAAGACCAGGCAGGCCTGCCATCCTTATCTCTGTCTGTCTGTCTGTCTGTCTGTCTGATCCCCTGGAACTGGAGATGGGCTACCATATAGTTGCTGGTAGTTGATCCCAGGTTCTCTGGAAGAGGAGACAATGCTGTTAATTGTTGAGCCCTATCAGTGGCCCTACCCATCTTTAAATTTTTAGAAGTGTATGTGAGGTTGTGTTTATGTACATCATATGCAGACCATAAGAGGGATTTAGATTCATCAGAATCTGACACCCTCTTCTGGAGTGTCTGAAGACAGCTACAGTGTACATATATCTAATAAATACATAAATAAATAAAAATTTTTTAAAAAGGATAAGAAAGAAAGAAAGACCAGGCAGGCCTGCCATCCTTATCCTTGTCTGTCTGTCTGTCTGTCTGATCCCCTGGGAGTGGAGATGGGCCACCATATAGTTGCAGGTAGTTGATCCCAGTTTCTCTGTAAGAGGAGACAATGCTGTTAATTGCTGAGCCCTTTCAGTGCCCCCCCCCACCTTTAAATTTTAAGAAGTAAATGTGAGGCTGTGTTTATGTACATCATATGCAGACCATAAGAGGGATTTAGATTCTCCAAAATCTGACACCTTCTTCTGGAGTGTCTGAAGATGGCTACAGTGTACTTTTATCTAATAAACATATAAATAAATAAATAAACATTTTTTAAAAAGGATAAGAAAGAAAGAAAGACAAGGCAGGCCTGCCATCCTTATCTCTGTCAGTCTGTCTGTCTGTCAGTCTGTCTGATCCCTTGGAACTAGAGATGGGCCACCATATAGTTGCAGTTAGTTGATCCCAGGTTCTCTAGAAGAGGAGACAATGCTTTTAATTGTTGAGCCATATCAGTGGCCCTACCCATCTTTAAATATTTAGAAGTATATGTGAGGCTGTGTTTATGTACATCATATGCAGACCATAAGAGGGATTTAGATTCTCCAGAATCTGACACCCTCTTCTGGAGTGTCTGAACTGCTACAGTGTACTTATATCTACTAAATACATAAATAAATAAATAAATAAATAAATAAATAAATAAATAAACATTTTTGAAAAAGGATAAGAAAGAAAGTAAGACCAGGCAGGCCTGCCATCCTTATCTCTGTCTGTCTGTCTGTCTGATCCCCGGGAACTGGAGATGGGCCACCATATAGTTGCTGATAGTTGATCCAAGGTTCTCTGGAAGAGGAGACAATGCTTTTAATTGTTGATCCCTTTCAGTGGCCCCACACTTCTTTAAATATTTAGAAGTATATGTGAGGCTGTGTTTATGTACATCATATTCAGATTATAAGAGGATATAGATTCTCCAGAATCTGACACCCTCTTCTGAAGTGTCTGAAGACAGCTACAGTGTACTTATATCTAATAAATACATAAATAAATAAATAAATAAATAAATAAATAAATAAATAAACATTTTTGAAAAAGGATAAGAAAGAAAGTAAGACCAGGCAGGCCTGCCATCCTTATCTCTGTCTGTCTGTCTGTCTGATCCCCGGGAACTGGAGATGGGCCACCATATAGTTGCTGGTAGTTGATCCAAGGTTCTCTGGAAGAGGAGACAATGCTTTTAATTGTTGATCCCTTTCAGTGGCCCCACACTTCTTTAAATATTTAGAAGTATATGTGAGGCTGTGTTTATGTACATCATATTCAGATTATAAGAGGATTTAGATTCTCCAGAATCTGACACCCTCTACTGGAGTGACTGAAGACAGCTACAGTGTACTTATATATAATAAATACATAAGTAAATAAATAAATAAATAAACATTTTTTAAAAAGGATAATAAAGAAAGAACAGGCAGGCCTGCCATCCTTATCTCTGTCTGTCTGTCTGTCTCTCTGATCCCCTGGAACTGGAGATGGGCTACCATAAATTTGCTGGTAGTTGATCCCAGGTTCTCTGGAAGAGGAGACAATGCTGTTAATTTTTGAGCCCTATCAGTGGCCAGACCCATCTTTAAATATTTAGAAGTATATGTGAGGCTGTGTTTATGTACATCATATGCAGACCATAAGAGGGATTTAGATTCTCCAGAATCTGACACCCTCTTCTGGAGTGTCTGAAGACAGCTACAGTGTACTTATATCTAATAAATAAATAAATAAATAAATAAATAAATAAATAAATAAACATTTTTTAAAAAGGATAAGAAGGAAAGTAAGGCCAGGCAGGCCTGCCATCCTTATCTATGTCTGTCTGTATGTCTGTCTGTCTGATCCTCTGGAACTGGAGATGGGCCACCATATAGTTGCTGGTAGTTGATCCCAGGTTCTCTGGAAGATGAGACAATGCTGCTAATTGTTGAGCCCTTTCAGTGGCCCCACCCATTTTTAATTTTTAGAAGTATATGTGATGCTGTGTTTATGTACATCATATTCAGACCATAAGAGGGATTTAGATTCTCTAGAATCTGTCACCCTCTTCTGGAGTGTCTGAAGACGGCTACAGTGTACTTATATCAAATAAATAAATAAATAAATAAATAAATAAATAAATAAATAAATAAATAAACATTTTTTAAAAAGTATAAGAAATAAAGAAAGACCAGGCAGGCCTGCCATCCTTATCTCTGTCTCTCTGTCTGTCTGTCTGTCTGATCCACTGGAACTGGAGATGGGCCACCATAAGGTGCTGGTAGTTTATCCCAGGTTCTCTGAAAGAGGAGACAATGCTGTTAATTGTTGAGCCCTCTCAGTGGCCCCACACATCTTTAAATTTTTAGAAGTATATGTGAGGCTGTGTTTATGTACATCATATGCAGACCATAAGAGGGATTTAGATTCTCCAGAATCTGACACCCTCTTCTGGAGCGTCTGAAGACAGCTACTTTGTACTTATATATACTAAATAAATAAATAAATAAATAAATGAATAAATAAATAAATAAACATTTTTTAAAAGGATAAGAAAGAAAGAAAAATCAGGCAGTCCTGCCATTCTTATCTCTGTCTGTCTGTCTGTCTGTCTCATCCCCTGCAACTTGAGATGGGCCACCATATAGTTGCTGGTATTTGATCCCACGTTCTCTGGAAGAGGAGACATTGGTGTTAATTGTTGAGCCCTTTCAGTGGGCCCACACATCATTAAATTTTTAGAAGTATATGTGAGGCTGTGTTTATGTACATCATATGCAGACCATAAGAGGGATTTAGATTCTCCAGAATCTGACACCCTCTTTTGGAATGTCTGTACAGCTATAGTGTACTTATATCTAATAAATAAATAAATAAATAAATAAATAAATAAATAAATAAACAAACATTTTTTTTTTAAAAAGGATAAGAAGAAAGAAAGACCAGGCAGGCCTGCCATCCTTATCACTGTCTGTCTGTCTGTCTGTCTGATCCCTGGAACTGGAGATGGACCACCATATAGTTGCTGGTAGTTGATCCCAGGTTCTCTATAAGAGGAGACAATGCTGTTAATTGTTGAGCCCTTTCAGTGGCCGCACACATCTTATAATTTTTAGAAGTATATGTTAGGCTGTGTTTATGTACATCATATGCAGACCATAAGAGGGATTTAGATTCTCCAGAATCTGACACCCTCTTCTGGAGTGTCTGAACAGCTAGAGTGTACTTTTATCTAATAAATACATAAATAAATAAATACATAAATAAATAAATAAATAAACATTTTTTAAAAAGTATAAGAAATAAAGACCAGGCAGGCCTGCCATCCTTATCTCTGTCTCTCTGTCTGTCTGTCTGTCTGATCCACTGGAACTGGGGATGGGCCACCATAAGTTGCTGGTAGTTTATCCCAGGTTCTCTGAAAGAGGAGACTATGCTGTTAATTGTTGAGCCCTCTCATTGGCCCCACCCATCTTTAAATTTTTAGAAGTATATGTGAGGCTGTGTTTATGTACATCATATGCAGACCATAAGAGGGATTTAGATTCTCCAGAATCTGACACCCTCTTCTGGAGTGTCTGAAGACAGCTACAGTGTACTTATATCTAATAAATACATAAATAAATATATAAATAAACATTTTTTTAAAAAGGATAAGAAAGAAATAAAGACCAGGCAGGCCTGCCATCCTTATCACTGTCTCTATGTCTGTCTGTCTGATCCCCTGGAACTGGAGATGGGCCACCATATAGTTGCTGGTAGTTGATCCCAGGTACTCTGGAAGAGGAGACAATGCTATTAATTGTTGAGGTTTTAGAGTGGCCCCACCCTTCTTTAAATTTTTAGAAGTATATGTGAGGCTGTGTTTATGTACATCATATGCAGACCATAAGAGGGATTTAGATTCTCCAGAATCTGACACCCTCTTCTGGAGTGTCTGAACAGCTAGAGTGTACTTATTTCTACTAAATACATAAATAAATAAATAAATAAATAAATAAATAAATAAATAAATAAACAAACATTTTTTTAAAAAAGATAAGACAGAAAGAAAGACCTGGCACGCCTGCCATCCATATCTCTGTCTGTCTGTCTGTCTGTCTGTCTATCTGATCTCTGGGAACTGGAGATGGGCCACGAATAGTTGCTGGTAGTTGATCCCATGTTCTCTGGAAGAGGAGTCAGTGCTGTTAATTGTTGAGCCCTTTCAGTGGCCCCACCCATCTTTAAATTTTTAGAAGTATATGTGAGGCTGTGTTTATGTACATCATATGCAGACCATAAGAGGGATTTAGTTTCTCCAGAATCTGACACCCTCTTCTGGAGTGTCTGAACAGCTACAGTGTACTTATATCTAATAAATAAATAAATAAATAAATAAATGAATAAATAAATAAATAAATAAACAAATATTTTTTTAAAAAAAGGATAAGAAAGAAAGAAAGACCAGGCAGGCCTGCCATCCTTATCACTGTCTGTCTGTCTGTCTGTAGGATCCCCTGGAACTGGAGATGGACCACCATATAGTTGCTGGTAGTTGATCCCAGGTTCTCTATAAGACGAGACAATGCTGTTAATTGTTGAGCCCTTTCAGTGTCCCCACAGATCTTTTAATTTTTAGAAGTATATGTTAGGCTGTGTTTATGTATATCATATGGAGACCATAAGAGGGAGTTAGATTCTCCAGAATCTGACACCCTCTACTGGAGTGTCTGAACAGCTACAGTGTACTTATATGTAATAATTACATAAATAAATAAATAAATAAATAAATAAATAAATAAATAAATATTTTTTAAAAAGGATAAGAAAGAAAGAAAGAAAGACCAGGCAGGCCTGCCATCCTTATCTCTGTCTGTCTGTCTGTCTGTCTGATCCCCTGGAACTGGAGATGGGCCACTTTGTAGGTGCTGCAGGTTGATCCCAGGTTCTCTGGAAGAGGAGACAATGCTGTTCATTGTTGAGTCCTTTCAGTGGCCTTTTAATTTTTTAAGTATATGTGAGGCTGTGTTTATGTACATCATATTCAGACAATAAGAGGGATTTAGATTCTCTAGAATCTGACACCCTCTTCTGGAGTGTCTGAAGACGGCTACAGTGTAGTTATATCTAATAAATAAATAAATAAATAAATAAATAAATAAATAAATAAATAAATATTTTTTTTAAAAAGTATAAGAAATAAAGAAAGACCAGGCAGGCCTGCTATCTTTATCTCTGTCTCTCTGTCTGTCTGTCTGTCTGTCTGATCCACTGGAACTGGAGGTGGGCCACCATAAGGTGCTGGTAGTTTATGCCAGGTTCTCTGAGGAGACAATGCTGTTAATTGTTGAGCCCTCTCAGTGGCCCCACACATCTTTAAATTTTTAGAAGTATATGCGAGGCTGTGTTTATGTACATCATATGCAGACCATAAGAGGGATTTAGATTCTCCAGAATCTGACACCCTCTTCTGGAGTGTCTAATGACAGCTACAGTGTACTTATATCTAATAAATACATAAATAAATATATAAATAAACATTTTTTAAAGGATAAGAAAGAAAGAAAGACCAGGCAGGCCTGCCAATCATATCTCTGTCTGTTTGTCTGTCTGTCTATCTGATCCCTGGGAACTGGAGATGGGCCAGGAATAATTGCTGGTAGTTGATCCCAGGTTCTCTGGAAGAGGAGACAATGCTGTTAATTGTTGAGCCCTTTCAGTGGCGCCACCCATCTTTAAATATTTAGAAGTATATGTGAGGCTGTGTTTATGTACATCATATTCAGACCATAGGAGGGATTTAGATTCTCCAGAATCTGAAACCCTCTTCTGGAGTGTCTGAAGACAGCTACAGTGTAGTTATATCTAATAAATAAATAGATAAATAAATAAATAAATAAACATTTTTTAAAAAGGATAAGAAAGAAAGAAAGACCAGGCAGGCCTGCCATCCATATCTCTGTCTGTCTGTCTGTCTGTCTATCTGATCCCCGGGAACTGGACATGGGCCACCATAGTGTTGCTGGTAGTTTATCCCAGGTTCTCTGGAAGAGGAGACAATGCTGTTAATTGTTGAGCCCTTTCAGTGGCCCCACACTTCTTTAAATATTTAGAAGTATATGTGAGGCTGTGTTTATGTACATCATATTCAGATTATAAGAGGATTTAGATTCTCCAGAATTACACACCCTCTACTGGAGTGTCTGAAGACAGTTACAGTGTACTCATATATAATAAATAAATAAATAAATAAATAAATAAATAAATAAATACATAAACATTTTTTTAAAAAGGATAAGAAAGAAAGTAAGACCAGGCAGGCCTGCCATCCTTATCTCTGTCTGTCTGTCTGTCTGTCTGTCTGATCCCCTGGAACTGGAGATGGGCTACCATATATTTGATGGTAGTTGATCCCAGGTTCTCTGGAAGAGGAGACAATGCTGTTAATTGTTGAGCCCTATCAGTGGCCCTACCCATCTTTAAATTTTTAGAAGTGTATGTGAGGTTGTGTTTATGTACATCATATGCAGACCATAAGAGGGATTTAGATTCATCAGAATCTGACACCCTCTTCTGGAGTGTCTGAAGACAGCTACAGTGTACTTATATCTAATAAATACATAAATAAATAAAAATTTTTTAAAAAGGATAAGAAAGAAAGAAAGACCAGGCAGGCCTGCCATCCTTATCCTTGTCTGTCTGTCTGTCTGTCTGATCCCCTGGGAGTGGAGATGGGCCACCATATAGTTGCAGGTAGTTGATCCCAGTTTCTCTGTAAGAGGAGACAATGCTGTTAATTGCTGAGCCCTTTCAGTGCCCCCCCCACCTTTAAATTTTAAGAAGTAAATGTGAGGCTGTGTTTATGTACATCATATGCAGACCATAAGAGGGATTTAGATTCTCCAAAATCTGACACCTTCTTCTGGAGTGTCTGAAGATGGCTACAGTGTACTTTTATCTAATAAACATATAAATAAATAAATAAACATTTTTTAAAAAGGATAAGAAAGAAAGAAAGACAAGGCAGGCCTGCCATCCTTATCTCTGTCTGTCTGTCTGTCTGTCTATCTGATCCCCGGGAACTGGAGATGGGCCACCATATAGTTGCTGGTAGTTGATCCCAGGTTCTCTGGAAGAGGAGACAATGCTGTTAATTGTTGAGCCCTTTCGGTGGCCCCACACTTCTTTAAATATTTAGAAGTATATGTGAGGCTGTGTTTATGTACATCATATTCAGATTATAAGAGGATATAGATTCTCCAGAATCTGACACCCTCTTCTGAAGTGTCTGAAGACAGCTACAGTGTACTTATATCTAATAAATACATAAATAAATAAATAAATAAATAAATAAATAAATAAATAAACATTTTTTAAAAAGGATAAGAAAGAAAGTAAGACCAGGCAGGCCTGCCATCCTTATCTCTGTCTGTCTGTCTGTCTGTCTGTCTGTCTGATCCCCTGGAACTTGAGATGGGCCACCATATAGTTGCTGGTAGTTGATCCCAGGTTCTCTGGAAGAGGAGACAATGCTGTTAATTGTTGAGCCCTTTCAGTGTCCCCACCCATTTTTAATTTTTAGAAGTATATGTGATGCTGTGTTTATGTACATCATATTTAGACCATAAGAGGGATTTAGATTCTCTAGAATCTGTCACCCTCTTCTGGAGTGTCTGAAAACGGCTACAGTGTACTTATATCTAATAATTACATAAATAAATAAATGAATGAATAGATAAATAAATAAATAAATAAACATTTTTTAAAATGTATAAGAAATAAAGAAAGACCAGGCAGGCCTGCCATCCTTATCACTGTCTGTATGTCTGTCTGTCTGATCCCCTGGAACTGGAGATGGGCCACCTTTTAGTTGCTGGTAGTTGATCCCAGGTTCTCTGGAAGAGGAGACAATGCTGTTAATTGTTGAGTCCTTTCAGTGACCCCACCTATTTATAATTTTTATAAGTATATGTGAGGCTGTGTTTATGTACATCATATGCAGACCATAAGAGGGATTTAGATTCTCCAGAATCTGACACCCTCTTCTGGAGTGTCTGAACTGCTACAGTGTACTTATATCTACTAAATACATGAATAAATAAATAAATAAATAAATAAATAAATAAATAAACATTTTTCAAAAAGGATAAGACAGAAAGAAAGACCAGGCAGGCCTGCCATCCATTCTCTGTCTGTCTGTCTGTCTGTCTATCTGATCCCCGGGAACTGGAGATGGGCCACCATATAGTTGCTGGTAGTTGATCCCAGGTTCTCTGGAAGAGGAGACAATGCTGTTAATTGTTGAGCCCTTTCGGTGGCCCCACACTTCTTTAAATATTTAGAAGTATATGTGAGGCTGTGTTTATGTACATCATATTCAGATTATAAGAGGATTTAGATTCTCCAGAATCTGACACCCTCTTCTGAAGTGTCTGAAGACAGTTACAGTGTACTTATATCTAATAAATACATAAATAAATAAATAAATAAATAAATAAATAAATAAATAAATAAACATTTTTGAAAAAGGATAAGAAAGAAAGTAAGACCAGGCAGGCCTGCCATCCTTATCTCTGTCTGTCTGTCTGTCTGTCTGATCCCCGGGAACTGGAGATGGGCCACCATATAGTTGCTGGTAGTTGATCCAAGGTTCTCTGGAAGAGGAGACAATGCTTTTAATTGTTGATCCCTTTCAGTGGCCCCACACTTCTTTAAATATTTAGAAGTATATGTGAGGCTGTGTTTATGTACATCATATTCAGATTATAAGAGGATTTAGATTCTCCAGAATCTGACACCCTCTACTGGAGTGACTAAAGACAGCTACAGTGTACTTATATATAATAAATACATAAGTAAATAAATACATAAATAAACATTTTTTAAAAAGGATAAGAAAGAAAGAACAGGCAGGCCTGCCATCTTTATCTCTGTCTGTCTGTCTGTCTCTCTGATCCCCTGGAACTGGAGATGGGCTACCATAAATTTGCTGGTAGTTGATCCCAGGTTCTCTGGAAGAGGAAACAATGCTGTTAATTTTTGAGCCCTATCAGTGGCCCTACCCATCTTTAAATATTTAGAAGTATATGTGAGGCTGTGTTTATGTACATCATATGCAGACCATAAGAGGGATTTAGATTCTCCAGAATCTGACACCCTCTTCTGGAGTGTCTGAAGACAGCTACAGTGTACTTATATCTAATAAATAAATAAATAAATAAATAAATAAATAAATAAACATTTTTTAAAAAGGATAAGAAGAAAAGTAAGGCCAGGCAGGCCTGCCATCCTTATCTATGTCTGTCTGTCTGTCTGTCTGTCTGATCCTCTGGAACTGGAGATGGGCCACCATATAGTTGCTGGTAGTTGATCCCAGGTTCTCTGGAAGATGAGACAATGCTGCTAATTGTTGAGCCCTTTCAGTGGCCCCACCCATTTTTAATTTTTAGAAGTATATGTGATGCTGTGTTTATGTACATCATATTCAGACCATAAGAGGGATTTAGATTCTCTAGAATCTGTCACCCTCTTCTGGAGTGTCTGAAGACGGCTACAGTTTACTTATATCTAATAAATTCATAAATAAATAAATAAATAAATAAATAAATAAACAATTTTTAAAAAGTATAAGAAATAAAGAAAGACCAGGCTGGCCTGCCATCCTTATCTCTGTCTCTCTGTCTGTCTGTCTGTCTGATCCACTGGAACTGGAGATGGGCCACCATAAGGTGCTGGTAGTTTATCCCAGGTTCTCTGAAAGAGGAGACAATGCTGTTAATTGTTGATCCCTCTCAGTGGCCCCACACATCTTTAAATTTTTAGAAGTATATGTGAGGCTGTGTTTATGTACATCATATGCAGACCATAAAAGGGATTTAGATTCTCCAGAATCTGACACCCTCTTTTGGAGTGTCTGTACAGCTATAGTGTACTTATATCTAATAAATAAATAAATAAATAAATAAATAAATAAATAAATAAACAAACAAACATTTTTTTTAAAAAAGGATAAGAAGAAAGAAAGACCAGGCAGGCCTGCCATCCTTATCACTGTCTGTCTGTCTGTCTGTCTGATCCCTGGAACTGGAGATGGACCACCATATAGTTGCTGGTAGTTGATCCCAGGTTCTCTATAAGAGGAGACAATGCTGTTAATTGTTGAGCCCTTTCAGTGGCCGCACACATCTTATAATTTTTAGAAGTATATGTTAGGCTGTGTTTATGTACATCATATGCAGACCATAAGAGGGATTTAGATTCTCCAGAATCTGACACCCTCTTCTGGAGTGTCTGAACAGCTATAGTGTACTTTTATCTAATAAATACATAAATAAATAAATAAATAAATAAATAAATAAATAAATAAACATTTTTTAAAAAGTATAAGAAATAAAGACCAGGCAGGCCTGCCATCCTTATCTCTGTCTCTCTGTCTGTCTGTCTGTCTGATCCACTGGAACTGGTGATGGGCCACCATAAGTTGCTGGTAGTTTATGCCAGGTTCTCTGAGGAGACAATGCTGTTAATTGTTGAGCCCTCTCAGTGGCCCCACACATCTTTAAATTTTTAGAAGTATATGTGAGGCTGTGTTTATGTACATCATATGCAGACCATAAGAGGGATTTATATTCTCCAGAATATGACACCCTCTTCTAGAGTGTCTGAAGACAACTACAGTGTACTTATATCTAATAAATACATTAATAAATAAATAAACATTTTTTAAAAAGAATAAGAAAGAAAGAAAGACCTGGCAGGCCTGCCACCTTGTCTGTCTGTCTGTCTGTCTGTCTATCTGTCAGATACCCTGGAACTGGATGGGCCACCATATAGTTGCTGGTAGTTGATCCCAGGATCTCTGGAAGAGGAGACAATGCTGTTAGTTGTTGAGCCCTTTCAGTGGCCCCACCCATCTTTAAATTTTTAGAAGTATATGTGAGGCTGTTTTCATGTACATCATATGCATACCATAAGAGGGATATTGATTCTCCAGAATCTGCACCGTCTTCTGGAGAGTCTGAAGACAGCTACAGTGTACTTATATCTTAAATACATAAATAAATAAATAAATGAATAAATGAATAAATAAATAAATAAATAAACATTTTTTTAAAAGGATAAGAAAGAAAGAAAAATCAGGCAGGCCTGCCATCCTTATCTCTGTCTGTCTGTCTGTCTGTCTTATCCCCTGGAACTTGAGATGGGCCACCATATAGTTGCTGGTAGTTGATCCCACGTTCTCTGGAAGAAGAGACAATGCTGTTAATTGTTGAGCCCTTTCAGTGGGCCCACCCATCTTTAAATTTTTAGAAGTATATGTGAGGCTGTGTTTATGTACATCATATGCAGACCATAAGAGGGATTTAGATTCTCCAGAAGATTACACCCTCTTCTAGAGTGTCTGAAGACAGCTACAGTGTACTTATATCTAATAAATACATAAATAAATAAATAAATAAACATTTTTTTAAAAGTATAAGAAAGAAAGAAAGACCAGGCAGGCCTCCATCCTTATCTCTGTCAGTCTGTCTTTCTGTCTGTCTGATCCCTTGGAACTGGAGATGGGCCACCATATAGTTGCTGTTAGTTGATCCCAGGTTCTCTGGAAGAAGAGTCAATGCTGTTAATTGTTGAGCCCTTTCAGTGGCTCCACCTATCTTTAAATTTTTAGAAGTATATGTTAGGCTGTGTTTATGTACATCATATGCAGACCATAAGAGGGATTTAGATTCTCCAGAATCTGACACCCTCTTCTGGAGTGTCTGAAGACAGCTACAGTGTACTTATATCTAATAAATAAATAAATAAATAAATAAATAAATAAATAAACATTTTTTAAAAGGGATAAGAAAGAAAGAAAAACCAGGCAGGCCTGCCATCCTTATCTCTGTCGGTCTGTCTGTCTGTCTGATCCCCTGGAACTGGAGATGGGCCACCATATAGTTCCTGGTAGTTGATCCCAGGTTCTCTGGAAGAAGAGACAATGCTGTTAATTGTTGAGCCCTTTCAGTGGCCCCACCCATCTAAATTTTTAGAAGTGTATGTGAATCTGTGTTTATGTCCATCATATGCAGACCATAAGAGGGATTTATATTCTCCAGAATCTGACATCCTCTTCTGGAGTGTCTGAAGACAGCTACAGTGTACTTATATCTAATAAATCCATGAATAAATAAATAAATAAACATTTTTTAAAAAGTATAAGAAAGAAAGAAAAACCAGGGAGGCCTGCCACCCTTGTCTGTCTGTCTCTTTGTCTGCCTGATCCCCTGGAACTAGAGATGGGCCACCATATAATTGCTGGTAGTTGATCCCAAATTCTCTGGTAGAGGAGACAATGCTGTTAATTGTTGAGCCCTTTCAGTGGCCCCACACCTCTTTAAATTTTTAGAAGTATATGTGAGGCTGTGTTTATGTACATCATATGCAGACCATAAGAGGGATTTAGATTCTCCAGAATCTGACACCCTCTTCAGGAGTGTATGAAGACAGCTACAGTGTACTTATATATAATAAATACATAAATAAATAAATAAACATTTTTTGAAAAGTATAAGAAAGAAAGAAAGACCATGCAGGCCTCCATCCTTATCTCTGTCTGTCTGTCTGTCTGTCTGATACCCTGGAACTGGAGATGGGCCACCATATAGTTGCTGGTAGTTTATCCAAGGTTCTCTGAAAGAGGAGACAATGCTGTTAATTGTTGAGCCCTTTCTGTGGCCCCACCCATCTTTAAATTTTTAGAAGTATATGTGAGGCTGTGCGTATGTACATCATATGCAGACCATAAGAGGGATTTAGATTCTCCAGAATCTGACACCCTCTTCTGGAGTGTCTGAAGATAGCTACAGTGTACTTATATCTAATAAATAAATAAATAAATAAATAAATAAATAAATAAATAAATAAACAAACATTTTTTAAAAAGGATAAGAAAGAAAGAAAGACCAGGCAGGGCTGCCATCCTTATCTTTGTCTGTCTGTCTGTCTCTCTGTTTGTCTGTCTGTCTGATCTCCTGGAACTGGAGATGGGCCACCATTTTGTTGCTGGTAGTTGATCCCAGGTCTTCTGAAGAGGAGACAATGCTGTTAATTGTTCAGCCCTTTCAGTGGCCCCACCCATCTTTATAATTTCTAGAAGTAAATGTGATGCTGTGTTTATGTACATCATATTCACACCATTAAAGAGGGGTTTATATTCTCCAGAATCTGACACCGTCTTTTGGAGTGTCTATGACGGATACAGTGTACTTATATCTAATAAATACATAAATAAAGAAATAAACATTTTTTTAAAACGATAAGAAAGAAAGAAAGACCAGGCAGGCCTGCCATCCTTATCTCTGTCTGTCTGTCTGTCTTTCTGATCCTCTGGAACTGGAAATGGGCCACCATAGAGTTGCTTGTAGTTGATCCCAGGTTCTCTGGAAGAGGAGACAATGCTGTTAATTGTTGAGCCCTTTCAGTGGCCCCACCCATCTTTAAATTTTTAGAAGTATATGCGAGGCTGTGTTTATGTACATCATATGCAGACCATAAGAGGGATTTAGATTATCCAGAATCTGACAACCTCTTCTGGAGTGAATGAAGATAGCTACAGTGTACATATATCTAATAAATACATAAATGAATAAATAAATAAATAAACATTTTTTAAAACGAATAAGAAATAAAGAAAGACCTGGCAGGCCTGCCATCCTTATCTCTGTCTCTCTGTCTGTCTGTCGGTCTGATCCACTGGAACTGGAGTTGGGCAACCATAAGGTGCTGGTAGTTTATCCCAGGTTCTCTGAAAGAGGAGACAATGCTGTTAATTGTTGAGCCCTCCCAGTGGCCCCACAAAACTTTAAATTTTTAGAAGTATATGTGAGGCTGTGTTTATGTACATCATATGCAGACCATAAGAGGGATTTAGATTCTCCAGAATCTGACACCCTCTTCTGGAGTGTCTGAAGACAGCTACAGTGTACTTATATCTAATAAATCCATAAATGAATATATAAATAAACATTTTTTTAAAAAGGATAAGAAAGAAAGAAAGACCAGGCAGGCCTGCCATCCTTATCACTGTCTGTATGTCTGTCTGTATGATCCCCTGGAACTGGAGATGGGCCACCATATAGTTGCTGGTAGTTGATCCCAGGTACTCTGTAAGAGGAGACAATGCTGTTAATTGTTGAGCTTTTACAGTGGCCCCACCCTTCTTTAAATTTTTAGAAGTATATGTGAGGCTGTGTTTATGTACATCATATGCAGACCATAAGAGGGATTTAGATTCTCCAGAATCTGACACCCTCTTCTGGAGTGTCTGAAGACAGCTACAGTGTACTTATATCTAATAAATCCATAAATGAATATATAAATAAACATTTTTTTAAAAAGGATAAGAAAGAAAGAAAGACCAGGCAGGCCTGCCATCCTTATCACTGTCTGTATGTCTGTCTGTATGATCCCCTGGAACTGGAGATGGGCCACCATATAGTTGCTGGTAGTTGACCCCAGGTACTCTGTAAGAGGAGACAATGCTGTTAATTGTTGAGCTTTTAGAGTGGCCCCACCCTTCTTTAAATTTTTAGAAGTATATGTGAGGCTGTGTTTATGTACATCATATGCAGACCATAAGAGGGATATAGATTCCCCAGAATCTGATACCCTCTTCTGGAGAGTCTGAAGACAGCTAGAGTGAATTATATCTAATAAGTACATAAATAAATAAATAAATAAATAAATAAATAAATAAATAAATAAACATTTTTTAAAAGGATAAGAAAGAAAGAAAAATCAGGCAGGCCTGCCATCCTTATCACTGTCTGTCTGTCTGTCTGTCTGATCCCCTGCAACTTGAGATGGGCCACCATATAGTTGCTGGTAGTTGATCCCACGTTCTCTGGAAGAGGAGACAATGGTATTAATTGTTGAGCCCTTTCAATGGGCCTACCCAACTTTAAATTTTTAGAAGTATATGTGAGGCTGTGTTTATGTACATCATATGCAGACCATAAGAGGGATTTAGATTCTCCAGAATATGACACCCTCTTCTAGAGTGTCTGAAGACAACTACAGTGTACTTATATCTAATAAATACATTAATAAATAAATAAACATTTTTTAAAAAGAATAAGAAAGAAAGAAAGACCAGGCAGGCCTGCCACCTTGTCTGTCTGTCTGTCTGTCTGTCTATCTGTCAGATACCCTGGAACTGGATGGGCCACCATATAGTTGCTGGTAGTTGATCCCAGGATCTCTGGAAGAGGAGACAATGCTGTTAGTTGTTGAGCCCTTTCAGTGGCCCCACCCATCTTTAAATTTTTAGAAGTATATGTGAGGCTGTTTTCATGTACATCATATGCATACCATAAGAGGGATATTGATTCTCCAGAATCTGCACCGTCTTCTGGAGAGTCTGAAGACAGCTACAGTGTACTTATATCTTAAATACATAAATAAATAAATAAATGAATAAATGAATAAATAAATAAATAAATAAACATTTTTTTAAAAGGATAAGAAAGAAAGAAAAATCAGGCAGGCCTGCCATCCTTATCTCTGTCTGTCTGTCTTATCCCCTGGAACTTGAGATGGGCCACCATATAGTTGCTGGTAGTTGATCCCACGTTCTCTGGAAGAAGAGACAATGCTGTTAATTGTTGAGCCCTTTCAGTGGGCCCACCCATCTTTAAATTTTTAGAAGTATATGTGAGGCTGTGTTTATGTACATCATATGCAGACCATAAGAGGGATTTAGATTCTCCAGAAGATTACACCCTCTTCTAGAGTGTCTGAAGACAGCTACAGTGTACTTATATCTAATAAATACATAAATAAATAAATAAATAAACATTTTTTTTAAAAGTATAAGAAAGAAAGAAAGACCAGGCAGGCCTCCATCCTTATCTCTGTCAGTCTGTCTTTCTGTCTGTCTGATCCATTGGAACTGGAGATGGGCCACCATATAGTTGCTGTTAGTTGATCCCAGGTTCTCTGGAAAAAGAGTCAATGCTGTTAATTGTTGAGCCCTTTCAGTGGCTCCACCTATCTTTAAATTTTTAGAAGTATATGTTAGGCTGTGTTTATGTACATCATATGCAGACCATAAGAGGGATTTAGATTCTCCAGAATCTGACACCCTCTTCTGGAGTGTCTGAAGACAGCTACAGTGTACTTATATCTAATAAATACATAAATAAATAAATAAATAAATAAATAAACATTTTTTAAAAGGGATAAGAAAGAAAGAAAAACCAGGCAGGCCTGCCATCCTTATCTCTGTCGGTCTGTCTGTCTGTCTGATCCCCTGGAACTGGAGATGGGCCACCATATAGTTGCTGGTAGTTGATCCCAGGTTCTCTGGAAGAAGAGACAATGCTGTTAATTGTTGAGCCCTTTCAGTGGCCCCACCCATCTAAATTTTTAGAAGTGTATGTGAATCTGTGTTTATGTCCATCATATGCAGACCATAAGAGGGATTTATATTCTCCAGAATCTGACATCCTCTTCTGGAGTGTCTGAAGACAGCTACAGTGTACTTATATCTAATAAATCCATAAATAAATAAATAAATAAACATTTTTTAAAAAGTATAAGAAAGAAAGAAAAACCAGGGAGGCCTGCCACCCTTGTCTGTCTGTCTCTTTGTCTGCCTGATCCCCTGGAACTAGAGATGGGCCACCATATAATTGCTGGTAGTTGATCCCAAGTTCTCTGGTAGAGGAGACAATGCTGTTAATTGTTGAGCCCTTTCAGTGGCCCCACACCTCTTTAAATTTTTAGAAGTATATGTGAGGCTGTGTTTATGTACATCATATGCAGACCATAAGAGGGATTTAGATTCTCCAGAATCTGACACCCTCTTCAGGAGTGTATGAAGACAGCTACAGTGTACTTATATATAATAAATACATAAATAAATAAATAAACATTTTTTGAAAAGTATAAGAAAAAAAGAAAGACCATGCAGGCCTCCATCCTTATCTCTGTCTGTCTGTCTGTCTGTCTGATACCCTGGAACTGGAGATGGGCCACCATATAGTTGCTGGTAGTTTATCCAAGGTTCTCTGAAAGAGGAGACAATGCTGTTAATTGTTGAGCCCTTTCTGTGGCCCCACCCATCTTTAAATTTTTAGAAGTATATGTGAGGCTGTGCTTATGTACATCATATGCAGACCATAAGAGGGATTTAGATTCTCCAGAATCTGACACCCTCTTCTGGAGTGTCTGAAGATAGCTACAGTGTACTTATATCTAATAAATACATAAATAAATAAATAAATAAATAAATAAATAAACAACCTTTTTTTAAAAAGGATAAGAAAGAAAGAAAGACCAGGCAGGGCTGCCATCCTTATCTTTGTCTGTCTGTCTGTCTCTCTGTTTGTCTGTCTGTCTGATCTCCTGGAACTGGAGATGGGCCACCATTTTGTTGCTGGTAGTTGATCCCAGGTCTTTTGAAGAGGAGACAATGCTGTTAATTGTTCAGCCCTTTCAGTGGCCCCACCCATCTTTATAATTTCTAGAAGTAAATGTGATGCTGTGTTTATGTACATCATATTCACACCATTAAAGAAGGGTTTATATTCTCCAGAATCTGACACCGTCTTTTGGAGTGTCTATGACGGATACAGTGTACTTATATCTAATAAATACATAAATAAAGAAATAAACATTTTTTTAAAACGATAAGAAAGAAAGAAAGACCAGGCAGGCCTGCCATCCTTATCTCTGTCTGTCTGTCTGTCTTTCTGATCCTCTGGAACTGGAGATGGGCCACCATAGAGTTGCTTGTAGTTGATCCCAGGTTCTCTGGAAGAGGAGACAATGCTGTTAATTGTTGAGCCCTTTCAGTGGCCCCACCCATCTTTAAATTTTTAGAAGTATATGCGAGGCTGTGTTTATGTACATCATATGCAGACCATAAGAGGGATTTAGATTCTCCAGAATCTGACAACCTCTTCTGGAGTGTCTGAAGATAGCTACAGTGTACTTATATCTAATAAATAAATAAATAAATAAATAAATAAATAAACATTTTTTAAAAAGGATAAGAAAGAAAGAAAGACCAGGCAGGGCTGCCATCCTTATCTTTGTCTGTCTGTCTGTCTCTCTGTTTGTCTGTCTGTCTGATCTCCTGGAACTGGAGATGGGCCACCATTTTGTTGCTGATAGTTGATCCCAGGTCTTCTGAAGAGGAGACAATGCTGTTAATTGTTCAGCCCTTTCAGTGGCCCCACCCATCTTTAAATTTCTAGAAGTAAATGTGATGCTGTGTTTATGTACATCATATTCAGACCCTTAAAGAGGGATTTATATTCTCCAGAATCTGACACCGTCTTCTTTTGGAGTGTCTATGACGGATACAGTGTACTTATATCTAATAAATACATAAATAAAGAAATAAACCTTTTTTTAAAAAGAAAAGAAAGAAAGGAAGACCAGGCAGGCCTGCCATCCTTATCTCTGTCTGTCTGTCTGTCTGTCTGATCCTCTGGACCTGGAGATGGGCCACCATAGAGTTGCTTGTAGTTGATCCCAGGTTCTCTGGAAGAGGAGACAATGCTGTTAATTGTTGAGCCCTTTCAGTGGCCCCACCCATCTTTAAATTTTTAGAAGTATATGCGAGGCTGTGTTTATGTACCGAATATGCAGACCATAAGAGGGATTTAGATTCTCCAGAATCTGACACCCTCTTCTGGAGTGTCTGAAGACAGCTACATTGTACTTATATCTAATAAATTCATAAATAAACAAATGAACATTTTTAAAAAAGGATAATAAGGAAAGAGAGACCAGGCAAGCCTGCCATCCTTGTCTGTCTGTCTGTCTGATCCCCTGGAAATGGAGATGGGACACCATATAATTGCTGGTAGTTGATCCCAGGTTCTCTGGAAGAGGAGTCAGTGCTGTTAATTGTTGAGCCCTTTCAGTGGCCCCACCCATCTTTAAATTTTTAGAAGTATATGTGAGGCTGTGTTCATGTACATCATATGCAGACCATAAGAGGGATATAGATTCTCCAGAATCTGACACCCTCTTCGGGAGTGTTTGAAGACAGCTACAGTGTACTTAAATCTAATAAATACATACTTAAATTAATAAACATTTTTTAAAAAGGATAAGAAAGAATGAAAGACCAGGTAGGCCTGCCATCGTTAACTCTATCTGTCTGTATGTCTGTCTGTCTGTCTGATCCCCTGGAACTGGAGATGGGCCACCATATAGTTGCTGGTAGTTGATCCCAGGTTATCTATAAGAGGAGACAATGCTGTTAATTGTTGATCCCTTTCATTGGCCCCACACATGTTTAAATTTTTAGAAGTAAATGTGAGGCTGTGTTTATGTACATCATATGCAGACCGTAAGAGGGATATAGATTCTCCAGAATCTGACACCCTCTTCTGGAGTGTCTGAAGACAGCTACAGTGTACTTATATCTAATAAATACATAAATAAATAAATAAATAAATAAATAAATAAACATTTTTTAAAAGGGATAAGAAAGAAAGAAAAACCAGGCAGGCCTGCCATCCTTGTCTGTCTTTCTCTCTGTCTGTCTGTCTTGCCTACCCCCTTGAGTAGCCTAGCCTAGTCCCTTGCCTTGACTAGCCCAGCCCCTTGCCTAGCCTAGCCTAGCCCAGCCCTGCCTTGCCTAGCCCTGCCTATCCCTGTCTTTAACCAGGCTGGCCTCGATCTCAAAAACTGACTGCCTCTGCCTCCAGAGTGCTCTCATTAAGACCTCGAGCCACCACTGATTGTTGTGTTTTCTAAGTCTTACATATGTATGGTCTGTTTCTCAGCTGTGAAACCCTAATTAACACGTGTAGTCTGTCCTAGGTCAGCCATAGCTACAGACTGAGGCCTTTTCTAAAACAAAACAAAAGAAAACAAAAAATAGAAATAATAAAATAAATAAATTAAGCAACCACATGATATCTTTTCTTTCTTTCAATGATACTCAGAGCTTGAAGCAGTTCACCCATGAGACCTCAGCTCCGGACATTGAGGCTCTTTCCCTAACAAGTATTATGGCTGAACCTGAGGGGTTCTACTGCTGATTTGGGTCCCCCACTTTAAAAAAATAATTGTTTTCAAAGGCTGCAGGTTCTTAGCCCTGTTCCTTGTTACAGTTGAGTCACAGCCCTGAAAGTTCAGTGGTAGTTAAAGGCACTGAGAAGGGCTTCCTATAGACATCAAAGACCAAGTCTTTGTTTTTAAAAAGTTAATCTGGATTCCCCCACCCCCTGGCATCCTTAGAATTCCTAGAAAGGAAGGCAGGGACCTGGGCAGAAGGGTGCAAGCCTACTGGTGTTTGTAAGTGGTAACAGAAAGCTTTCTCTTGTTGGTACCCTACCCCAAGTTACACTGTCACTTCTTTTTCCTAGTTGTTGTTTTGTCGGTTTGTATTCTCAACATAGACCCTTTTCCTTCCTAACCTTGGCTGTCCTGAACCTTACTGTCCTTGAACTCAGTGATTTGCCTGTCTTGCTGGGATGAAACTGCGAGCTACCATCCAGAAGGAAGCACCCTGCTGAGGTTAGATTGGGGTCTCTTCCATTTTCCTCTATGAACATGCATATGGCAGGCCTGATCTTTCTTTTTTACTTTTCCTTTTCTTTTTAAAGATTTATTTATTTATTATATTTAAGTATGCTGTAGCTATCTTCAGACAGTCCAGAAGAGGGTGTCAGATTCTGAAGAATCTAAATCATTCTTATTGTCTGCATATGATGTATATAAACACAGCCTCACATATACTCAAAAAAAAAAAAGAAAGAAAAAAGATGTGGCTACAGAGAGGGCTCAACAATTAAGAGCATTGTCTCCTCTTCCAGAGAACCTGGGCTCAATTACCAGTATTATATATGGTGGCCCATCTCCAGTTCCAGGGGATCTAATACTCTGTTCTGGAGTCTGTTGGCACAGCATACACATGCAAAACATTCTTACACAATCATTGAGAGAGGAGAGAGAGGGGTTGAGAGAGAGGGGAGGTAATCATACCTCCTGACGAGTTTGAAGACCTGAGCTTCATCACTCACACAAATAAATAAATGCAAAATATTTTTTTATAAATAAACTCTGCCATTGCCCTTTAAAAATTCCTAGAAAACAAGTTTTATAAGCAACAGTTATATTTACTATATCTAAAGGACAGTCATGAGCATATTCAATAAATAGAAAAAGGCCTGTTAGTCTTAGAAATGGAAAAGACAAACCAAGGAAGGTTTGCAATTACATAATGAGGCAGCTCAGCCCAGCTCTAAGGTTGGAAATAAGACTCGAGAATAGGATACACCTGAAGACAGCCAGCCATTGTTTTTTGTTTTGGAGGCTGAAAGGATACACCTGAAGACAGCCAATGCTGTGTGATGGTGATCTGGTATTTTTTTTTTTTAATTTTTAAAAACTTTAACACTTTTTATAAAACTTTTATAAAAACTTTTTATTTCTTTCTTTCTTTCCTCACCCTAGCCCTGTCTTTCACCAGGGTGGCCTCGAACTCAGAAACTGACTGCCTCTGCCTACAGAGTGCTCTCATTAAGAGCTTGAGCCACCACTGAATGTAGGGTTTTCTAAGCCTTACCTTGCTCTCGGTGTCTGTTCTCAGCTGTGAAACCCTAATTAACACAAGTAGGCAGTCCTGGGTCAGCCAGAGCTACAGACTGAGGACTTCTCTAAAAACAAATAAAACAAAACAAAACAACAAATAGAAATAATAAAATACATAAATTAAGAAACCACAGCATAGCTTTTCTCTCTCTAGGTGGTACTCAGAAATTCCAGCAGTTTGCCTGTGACACCTGAGCTCAGTATATGTGAGGCTGTGTTTATGTACATCATATGCAGACCATAAGAGGGATTTACATTCTCCAGAATCTGACACCCTCCTCTGGAGTGTCTGAAGAGAGCTACAGTGTACTTATATCTAAGAAATACATAAATAAATAAATAAATAAATAAATAAATAAATAAATAAATAAATAAATAAATAAATATTTTTTAAAAAGGATAAGAAAGAAAGAAAGACCAGGCAGGCCTGCCATCATTATCTCTGTCTGTCTGTCTGTCTGTCTGATCCCCTGGAACTGGAGATGGGCCACCTTGTAGGAGCTGGTAGTTGATCCCAGGTTCTCTGGAAGAGGAGACAATGCTGTTAATTTTTGAGCCCTTTCAGTGGCCCCACCCATTTTTAATTTTTAGAAGTATATGTGAGGCTGTGTTTATGTACATCATATTCAGAACATAAGAGGGATTTAGATTCTCCAGAATCTGACAACCTCTTCTGGAGTGTCTGAAACAGATACAGTTTACTTATATCTAATAAATACATATATAAAAAATAAATATTTTTAAAAAGGATAAGAAAGAAAGAAAGACCAGGCAGGCCTCCATCCTTAACTCTGTCTGTCTGTCTGTCTGTTTGATACCCTGGAACTGGAGATGGGCCACCATAGTTGCTGGAAGTTGATCCCAGGCTCTCTGGAAGAGGAGACAATGCTGTTAATTGTTGAGCCATTTCAGTGGCCCCACCCATCTTTAAATTTTTAGAAGTAAAGTTGAGGCTGTGTTTATGTACATCATATGCAGACCATAAGAGGGATTTAGATTCTCCAGAATCTGACACCCTCTTCTTGATTGCTTGAAGACAGCTACATTGTACTTATATCTAATAAATACATAAATATATGAACAAACATTTTTTAAAAAGGATAAGAAAGAAAGAAAGACCAGGTAGGCCTGCCATCATTATCCTTGTCTGTCTGTCTGTCTGTCTGATCACCTGGAACTGGAGATGGGCCACCATATAGTTGCTGGTAGTTGATCCCAGGATCTCTGGTAGAGTTGACAATGCTGTTAATTGTTGAGATCTTTAAGTGGCCCCACACATATTTTAATTTTTAGAAGTATATGTGAGGCTGTGTTTATGTACATAATATGCAGACCATAAGAGGGATATCGATACTCCAGAATCTGACACCCTCTTCTGGAGTGTCTGAAGATAGCTACAGTGTACTTATATCTAATAAATAAATAAATAAATAAATAAATAAATAAATAAATAAACAAACATTTTTTAAAAAGCATAAGAAAGAAAGAAAGAAAGACCAGGCAGGACTGCCATCCTTATCTCTGTCTGTCTGTCTGTCTGTCTGATCCTCTGGAACTGGAGATGGGCCACCATAGAGTTGCTTGTAGTTGATCCCAGGTTCTCTGGAAAAGGAGACAATGCTTTTAATTGTTGAGCCCTTTCAGTGGGCCCACACATCTTTAAATTTTTAGAAGTATATGTGAGGCTGTGTTTATGTACATCATATGCAGACCATAAGAGGGATTTAGATTCTCCAGAAGATGACACACTCTTCTAGAGTGTCTGAAGACAGCTACAGTGTACTTATATCTAATAAATTCATAAATAAACAAATAAACATTTTTAAAAAAGGATAATAAAGAAAGAGAGACCAGGCAAGCCTGCCATCCTTTTCTGTCTGTCTGTCTGTCTGTTCCCCTGGAACTAGAGATGGGCCACCATATAAATGCTGGTAGTTGATCCCATGTTCTCTGGAAGAGGAGTCAGTGCTGTTAATTGTTGAGCCCTTTCAGTGGCCCCACCCATCTATAAATTTTTAGAAATATATGTGAGGCTGTGTTCATGTACATCATATGCAGACCATAAGAGGGATATAGATTCTCCAGAATCTGACACCCTCTTCGGGAGTGTTTGAAGAGAGCTACAGTGTACTTATATCTAATAAATACATACTTAATTAATAAACATTTTTTAAAAAGGATAAGAAAGAATGAAAGACCAGGTAGGCCTTCCATCCTTAACTCTATCTTTCTGTATGTCTGTCTGTCTGTCTGATCCCCTGGAACTGGAGATGGGCCACCATATAGTTGCTGGTAGTTGATCCCAGGTTCTCTGGTAGAGGAGACAATGCTGTTAATTGTTGAGCCCTTTCAGTGGCCCCACCCATCTTTAAATTTTTAGAAGTATATGTGAGGCTGTGTTCATGTACATCATATGCAGACCATAAGAGGGATATTGATTCTCCAGAATCTGACACCCTCTTCTGGAGAGTCTGAAGACTGCTACAGTGTACTTATATCTAATAAATACATAAATAAATAAATAAATAAATAAATAAATGAATAAATAAATAAATAAATGAACATTTTTTAAAAAGGACAAGAAAGAAAGAAAATCAGGCAGGCCTGCCATCCTTATTTCTGTCTGTCTGTCTGTCTGTCTTATCCCCTGGAACTTGAGATGGGCCACCATATAGTTGCTTGTAGTTGATCCAAGGATCTCTGGAAGAGGAGACAATGCTGTTAATTGTTGAGCCCTTTCAGTGGGCCCACCCTTCTTTAAATTTTTAGAAGTATATGTGAGGCTGTGTTTATGTACATCATATGCAGACCATAAGAGGGATTTAGATTACCCAGAAGATGACACCCTCTTCTAGAGTGTCTGAAGACAGCTAAAGTGTACTTATATCTAATAAATACATACTTAAATTAATAAACAGTTTTTTAAAGTATAAGAAAGAAAGAAAGACCAGGCAGGCCTCCATCCTTATCTCTGTCAGTCTGTCTGTCTGTCTGATCCATTGGAACTGGAGATGGGCCACTATATAGTTGCTGTTAGTTGATCCCAGGTTCTCTGGAAGAAGAGACAATGCTGTTAATTGTTGAGCCCTTTCAGTGGCTCCACCTATCTTTAAATTTTTAGAAGTATATGTTAGGCTGTGTTTATGTACATCATATGCAGACCATAAGAGGGATTTAGATTCTCCAGAATCTGACACCCTCTTCTGGAGTGTCTGAAGCAACTACAGTGTACTTATATCTAATAAATACATAAATAAATAAATAAATAAATAAATAAACATTATTTTAAAAGGATAAGAAAGAAAGAAAAACCAGGCAGGCCTGCCCTCCTTATCTCTGTCTGTCTGTCTGTCTGTCTGATCCCCTGGAACTGGAGATGGGCCACCATATAGTTGCTGGTAGTTGATCCCAGGTTTTCTGGAAGAAGAGACAATGCTGTTAATTGTTGAGCCCCTTCAGTGGCCCCACCCATCTTAAATTTTTAGAAGTGTATGTGAATCTGTGTTTATGTCCATCATATGCAGACCATAAGAGGGATTTATATTCTCCAGAATCTGACACCCTCTTCTGGAGTGTCTGAAGACAGCTACAGTGTACTTATATCTTATAAATACATAAATAAATAAATAAACATTTTTTAAAAAGGATAAGAAAGAAAGAAAAACAAGGGAGGACTGCCACCCTTGTCTGTCTGTCTCTTTGTCTGCCTGATCCCCTGGAACTGGAGATGGGCCACCATATAGTTGCTGGTAGTTGATCCCAGGTTCTCTGTTAGAGGAGACAATGCTGTTAATTTTTGGGCCTTTTCAGTGGCCCCACACATCTTTAAATTTTTAGAAGTATATGTGAGGCTGTGTTTATGTACATCATATGCAGACCATAAGAGGGATTTAGATTCTCCAGAATCTGACACCCTCTTCTGGAGTGTCTGAAGACAGCTACAGTGTACTTATATGTAATAAATACATAAATAAATAAATAAATAAATAAATAAATAAATAAACAAACATTTTTTTAAAAAGTATAAGAAAGAAAGAAAGACCAGGCAGGCCTCCATTCTTATCTCTCTCTGTCTGTCTGTCTGTCTGATACCCTGGAACTGGAGATGGGCCACCATATATTTGCTGGTAGTTTATCCAAGGTTCTCTGGAAGAGGATACAATGCTGTTAATTGTTGATCCCTTTCTGTGGCCCCACCCATCTTTAAATTTTTAGAAGTATATGTGAGGCTGTGTTTATGTACATCATATGCAGACCATAAGAGGGATTTAGATTCTCCAGAATCTGACACCCTCTTCTGGAGTGTCTGAAGCAACTACAGTGTACTTATATCTAATAAATACATAAATAAATAAATAAATAAATAAATAAATAAATAAACATTATTTTAAAAGGATAAGAAAGAAAGAAAAACCAGGCAGGCCTGCCCTCCTTATCTCTGTCTGTCTGTCTGTCTGTCTGATCCCCTGGAACTGGAGATGGGCCACCATATAGTTGCTGGTAGTTGATCCCAGGTTTTCTGGAAGAAGAGACAATGCTGTTAATTGTTGAGCCCCTTCAGTGGCCCCACCCATCTTAAATTTTTAGAAGTGTATGTGAATCTGTGTTTATGTCCATCATATGCAGACCATAAGAGGGATTTATATTCTCCAGAATCTGACACCCTCTTCTGGAGTGTCTGAAGACAGCTACAGTGTACTTATATCTTATAAATACATAAATAAATAAATAAACATTTTTTAAAAAGGATAAGAAAGAAAGAAAAACAAGGGAGGACTGCCACCCTTGTCTGTCTGTCTCTTTGTCTGCCTGATCCCCTGGAACTGGAGATGGGCCACCATATAGTTGCTGGTAGTTGATCCCAGGTTCTCTGTTAGAGGAGACAATGCTGTTAATTTTTGGGCCTTTTCAGTGGCCCCACACATCTTTAAATTTTTAGAAGTATATGTGAGGCTGTGTTTATGTACATCATATGCAGACCATAAGAGGGATTTAGATTCTCCAGAATCTGACACCCTCTTCTGGAGTGTCTGAAGACAGCTACAGTGTACTTATATGTAATAAATACATAAATAAATAAATAAATAAATAAATAAATAAATAAACAAACATTTTTTAAAAAAGTATAAGAAAGAAAGAAAGACCAGGCAGGCCTCCATTCTTATCTCTCTCTGTCTGTCTGTCTGTCTGATACCCTGGAACTGGAGATGGGCCACCATATATTTGCTGGTAGTTTATCCAAGGTTCTCTGGAAGAGGATACAATGCTGTTAATTGTTGATCCCTTTCTGTGGCCCCACCCATCTTTAAATTTTTAGAAGTATATGTGAGGCTGTGTTTATGTACATCATATGCAGACCATAAGAGGGATTTAGATTCTCCAGAATCTGACCCCCTCTTTTGGAGTATCTGAAGATAGCTACAGTGTACTTATATCTAATAAATAAATAAATAAATAAATAAATAAATAAATAAATAAACATTTTTTAAAAAGGATAAGAAAGAAAGAAAGACCAGGCAGGGCTGCCATCCTTATCTTTGTCTGTCTGTCTGTCTCTCTGTTTGTCTGTCTGTCTGATCTCCTGGAACTGGAGAAGGGCCACCATTTTGTTGCTGGTAGTTGATCCCAGGTCTTCTGAAGAGGAGACAATGCTGTTAATTGTTCAGCCCTTTCAGTGGCCCAACCCATCTTTAAATTTCTAGAAGTAAATGTGATGCTGTGTTTATGTACATCATATTCAGACCCTTAAAGAGGGATTTATATTCTTCAGAATCTGACACCGTCTTTTGGAGTGTCTATGACGGATACAGGGTACTTATATCTAATAAATACATAAATAAAGAAATAAACATTTTTTAAAAACGATAAGAAAGAAAGAAAGACCAGGCAGGCCTGCCATACTTATCTCTGTCTGTCTGTCTGTCTGTCTGTCTGATCCTCTGGAACTGGAGATGGGCCACCATAGAGTTTCTTGTAGTTGATCCCAGGTTCTCTGGAAGAGGAGACAATGCTGTTAATTGTTGAGCCCTTTCAGTGGCCCCACCCATCTTTAAATTTTTAGAAGTATATGCGAGGCTGTGTTTATGTACGCAATATGCATACCATAAGAGGGATTTAGATTCTCAAGAATCTGACACCCTCTTCTGGAGTGTCTGAAGACAGCTACAGTGTACTTATATCTAATAAATTCATAAATAAACAAATAAACATTTTTTAAAAAGGATAATAAAGAAAGAGAGACCAGGCAGGCCTGACATCCTTGTCTGTCTGTCTGTCTGTCTGATCCCCTGGAACTGGAGATGGGCCACCATATAGTTGCTGGTAGTTGATCCCAGGTTCTCTGGTAGAGGAGACAATGCTGTTAATTGTGGAGCCCTTTCAGTGGCCCCACCCATCTTTAAATTTTTAGAAGTATATGTGAGGCTGTGTTCATGTACATCATATGCAGACCATAAGAGGGATATTGATTCTCCAGAATCTGACACCATCTTCTGTAGAGTCTGAGGACAGCTACAGTGTACTTATATCTAATAAATACATAAATAAATAAATAAATAAATAAATGAATAAATAAATAAATAAACATTTTTTAAAAAGGATAAGAAAGAAAGAAAAATCAGGCAGGCCTGCCATCCTTATCTCTTTCTGTCTGTCTGTCTGTCTTATCCCCTGGAACTTGAGATGGGCCACCATATAGTTGCTTGTAGTTGATCCAAGGATCTCTGGAAGAGGAGACAATGCTGTTAATTGTTGAGCCCTTTCAGTGGGCCCACCCTTCTTTAAATTTTTAGAAGAATATGTGAGGCTGTGTTTATGTACATCATATGCAGACCATAAGAGGGATTTAGATTACCCAGAAGATGACACCCTCTTCTAGAGTGTATGAAGACAGCTAAAGTGTACTTATATCTAATAAATACATACTTAAATTAATAAACATTTTTTAAAAGTATAAGAAAGAAAGAAAGACCAGGCAGGCCTCCATCCTTATCTCTGTCAGTCTGTCTGTCTGTCTGTCTGATCCATTGGAACTGGAGATGGGCCACTATATAGTTGCTGTTAGTTGATCCCAGGTTCTCTGGAAGAAGATACAATGCTGTTAATTGTTGAGCCCTTTCAGTGGCTCCACCTATCTTTAAATTTTTAGAAGTATATGTTAGGCTGGGTTTATGTACATCATATGCAGACCATAAGAGGGATTTAGATTCTCCAGAATCTGACACCCTCTTCTGGAGTGTCTGAAGACAACTACAGTGTACTTATATCTAATAAATAAATAAATAAATAAATAAATAAATAAATAAATAAACAAATAAACATTATTTTAAAAGGATAAGAAAGAAAGAAAAACCAGGCAGGCCTGCCCTCCTTATCTCTGTCTGTCTGTCTGTCTGTCTGATCCCCTGGAACTGGAGATGGGCCACCATATAGTTGCTGGTAGTTGATCCCAGGTTTTCTGGAAGAAGAGACAATGCTGTTAATTGTTGAGCCCTTTCAGTGGCCCCACCCATCTTAAATTTTTGGAAGTGTATGTGAATCTGTGTTTATGTCCATCATATGCAGACCATAAGAGGGATTTATATTCTCCAGAATCTGACACCCTCTCCTGGAGTGTCTGAATACAGCTACAGTGTACTTATATCTTATAAATACATAAATAAATAAATAAACATTTTTTAAAAAGGATAAGAAAGAAAGAAAAACCAGGGAGGACTGCCACCCTTGTCTGTCTGTCTCTTTGTCTGCCTGATCCCCTGGAACTGGAGATGGGCCACCATATAGTTGCTGGTAGTTGATCCCAGGTTCTCTGTTAGAGGAGACAATGCTGTTAATTTTTGAGCCCTTTCAGTGGCCCCACACATCTTTAAATTTTTAGAAGTATATGTGAGGCTGTGTTTATGTACATCATATGCAGACCATAAGAGGGATTTAGATTCTCCAGAATCTGGCACCCTCTTCTGGATTGTCTGAAGACACCTACAGTGTACTTATATGTAATAAATACAAAAATAAATAAATAATAAGAAGACATTTTTTTTAAAAGTATAAGAAAGAAAGGAAGACCAGGCAGGCCTCCATTCTTATCTCTGTCTGTCTGTCTGTCTGTCTGATACCCTGGAACTGGAGATGGGCAACCATATAGTTGCTGGTAGTTTATCCAAGGTTCTCTGGAAGAGGAGACAATGCTGTTAATTGTTGATCCCTTTCTGTGGCCCCACCCATCTTTAAATTTTTAGAAGTATATGTGAGGCTGTGTTTATGTACATCATATGCAGACCATAAGAGGGATTTAGATTCTCCAGAATCTGACATCCTCTTTTGGAGTATCTGAAGATAGCTACAGTGTACTTATATCTAATAAATAAATAAATAAATAAATAAATAAATAAATAAACATTTTTTAAAAAGGATAAGAAAGAAAGAAAGACCAGGCAGGGCTGCCATCCTTATCTTTGTCTGTCTGTCTGTCTCTCTGTTTGTCTGTCTGTCTGATCTCCTGGAACTGGAGATGGGCCACCATTTTGTTGCTGGTAGTTGATCCCAGGTCTTCTGAAGAGGAGACAATGCTGTTAATTGTTCAGCCCTTTCAGTGGCCCCACCCATCTTTAAATTTCTAGAAGTAAATGTGATGCTGTGTTTATGTACATCATATTCAGACCCTTAAAGAGGGATTTATATTCTCCAGAATCAGACACCGTCTTTTGGAGTGTCTATGACGGATACAGGGTACTTATATCTAATAAATACATAAATAAAGAAATAAACATTTTTTAAAAACGATAAGAAAGAAAGAAAGACCAGGCAGGCCTGCCATCCTTATCACTGTCTGTCTGTCTGTCTGATCCCCTGGAACTGGAGATGGGCCACCATATAATTGCTGGTAGTTGATCCCAGGTTCTCTGGAAGATGAGTCAGTGCTGTTAATTGTTGAGCCCTTTCAGTGGCCCCACCCATCTTTAAATTTTTAGAAGTATATGTGAGGCTGTGTTCATGTACATCATATGCAGACCATAAGAGGGATATAGATTCTCCAGAATCTGACACCCTCTTCGGGAGTGTTTGAAGACAGCTACAATGTACTTAAATCTAATAAATACATACTTAAATTAATAAACATTTTTTAAAAAGGATAAGAAAGAATGAAAGACAAGGTAGGCCTGCCATTCTTAACTCTATCTGTCTGTATGTCTGTCGGTCTGTCTGATCCCCTGGAACTAAAGATGGGCCACCATATCGTTGCTGGTAGTTGATCCCTGGTTCTCTATAAGAGGAGACAATGTTGTTAATTGTTGATCCCTTTCATTGGCCCCACACATCTTTAAATTTTTAGAAGTAAATGTGAGGCTGTGTTTATGTACATCATATGCAGACCATAAGAGGGATATAGATTCTCCAGAATCTGACACCCTCTTCTGGAGTGTCTGAAGACAGCTACAGTGTACTTATATCTAATAAATACATAAATAAATAAATAAATAAATAAACATTTTTTAAAAGGGATAAGAAAGAAAGAAAAACAAGGCAGGCCTGCCATTCTTGTTTGTCTTTCTCTCTGTCTGTCTGTCTTGCCTAGCCCCTTGAGTAGCCTAGCCTAGTCCCTTGCCTTGACTAGCCCAGCCCCTTGCCTAGCCTAGCCTAGCCCAGCCCAGCCCTGCCTTGCCTAACCCTGCCTATCCCTGTCTTTAACCAGGCTGGCCTCGAACTCAGAAACTGACTGCCTCTGCCTCCAGAGTGCTCTCATTAAGAGCTCGAGCCACCACTGACTGTTGGGTTTTCTAAGTCTTACATATGTATGGTCTGTTTCTCAGCTGTGAAACCCTAATTAACACATGTAGTCTGTCCTAGGTCAGCCATAGCTACAGACTAAGGCCTTTTCTAAAACAAAACAAAAGAAAACAAAAAATAGAAATAATAAAATAAATAAATTAAGCAACCACATGATATCTTTTCTTTCTTTCAGTGATACTCAGAGCTTGAAGCAGTTCACCCATGAGACCTCAGCTCCGGACATTGAGGCTCTTTCCCTAACAAGTATTATGGCTGAACCTGAGGGGTTCTATTGCTGATTTGGGTCCCCCACTTTAAAAAAATAGTTGTTTTCAAAGGCTGCAGGTTCTTAGCCCTGTTCCTTGTTACAGTTGAGTCACAGCCCTGAAAGTTCAGTGGTAGTTAAAGGCACTGAGAAGGGCTTCCTATAGACATCAAAGACCAAGTCTTTGTTTTTAAAAAGTTAATCTGGATTCCCCCACCCCCTGGCATCCTTAGAATGCCTAGAAAGGAAGGCAGGGACCTGGGCAGAAGGGTGCAAGGCTACTGGTGTTTGTAAGTGGTAACAGAAAGCTTTCTCTTGTTGGTACCCTACCCCAAGTTACACTGTCACTTCTTTTTCCTAGTTGTTGTTTTGTCGGTTTGTATTCTCAACATAGACCCTTTTCCTTCCTAACCTTGGCTGTCCTGAACCTTACTGTCCTTGAACTCAGTGATTTGCCTGTCTTGCTGGGATGAAACTGTGAGCTACCATCCAGAAGGAAGCACCCTGCTGAGGTTAGATTGGGGTCTCTTCCATTTTCCTCTATGAACATGCATATGGCAGGCCTGTTCTTTCTTTTTTACTTTTCCTTTTCTTTTTAAAGATTTATTTATTTATTATATTTAAGTATGCTGTAGCTATGTTCAGACAGTCCAGAAGAGGGTGTCAGATTCTGAAGAATCTAAATCATTCTTATTGTCTGCATATGATGTATATAAACACAGCCTCACATAAACTCAAAAAAAAAAAAGAAAGAAAGATGTGGCTACAGAGAGGGCTCAACAATTAAGAGCATTGTCTCCTCTTCCAGAGAACCTGGGCTCAATTACCAGTATTATATATGGTGGCCCATCTCCAGTTCCAGGGGATCTAATACTCTGTTCTGGAGTCTGTGGGCACAGCATACACATGCAAAACATTCTTACACAATCATTGAGAGAGGAGAGAGAGGGGTTGAGAGAGAGGCGAGGTAATCATACCTCCTGACGAGTTTGAAGACCTGAGCTTCATCACTCACACAAATAAATAAATGCAAAATATTTTTTTATAAATAAACTCTGCCATTGCCATTTAAAAATTCCTAGAAAACAAGTTTTATAAGCAACAGTTATATTTACTATATCTAAAGGACAGTCATGAGCATATTCAATAAATAGAAAAAGGCCTGTTAGTCTTAGAAATGGAAAAGACAAACCAAGGAAGGTTTGCAATTACATAATGAGGCAGCTCAGCCCAGCTCTAAGGTTGGAAATAAGACTCGAGAATAGGATACACCTGAAGACAGCCAGCCATTGTTTTTTGTTTTGGAGGCTGAAAGGATACACCTGAAGACAGCCAATGCTGTGTGATGGTGATCTGGTATTTTTTTTTTTTTAATTTTTAAAAACTTTAACACTTTTTATAAAACTTTTATAAAAACTTTTTCTTTCTTTCTTTCTTTCTTCCTTTCTTTCTTTCCTCACCCTAGCCCCTACCCTAGCCCTGTCTTTCACCAGGGTGGCCTCGAACTCAGAAACTGACTGCCTCTATCTACAGAGTGCTCTCATTAAGAGCTTGAGCCACCACTGAATGTAGGGTTTTCTAAGCCTTACCTTGCTCTTGGTGTCTATTCTCAGCTGTGAAACCCTAATTAACACAAGTAGGCAGTCCTGGGTCAGCCAGAGCTACAGACTGAGGACTTCTCTAAAAACAAATAAAACAAAACAAAACAACAAATAGAAATAATAAAATACATAAATTAAGCAAACACAGCATAGCTTTTCTCTCTCTAGGTGGTACTCAGAAATTCCAGCAGTTGGCCTGTGACACCTCAGCTCAGTATATGTGAGTCTGTGTTTATGTACACCCTATGCAGACCATAAGAGGGATTTACATTCTCCAGAATCTGACACCCTCCTCTGGAGTGTCTAAAGAAAGCTATAGTGTACTTATATCTAAGAAATACATACATAAATAAATAAATAAATAAATAAATAAATAAATAAATAAATAAATAAATATTTTTTAAAAAGGATAAGAAAGAAAGAAAGACCAGGCAGGCCTGCCATCCTTATCTCTGTCTGTCTGTCTGTCTGATCCCCTGGAACTGGAGATGGGCCACCTTATAGGTGCTGGTAGTTGATCCCAGGTTCTCTGGAAGAGGAGACAATGCTGTTAATTGTTGAACCATTTCAGTGGACCCACCCATTTTTAATTTTTAGAAGTATATGTGAGGCTGTGTTTATGTACATCATATGCAGACCATAAGAGGGATTTAGATTCTCCAGAATCTGACACCCTCTTCTGGAGTGTCTGAAGATGGCTACAGTGTACTTATATCTAATAAATACATAAATAAATAAATAAATAAATAAATAAATAAATAAAGATTTTTTAAAAAGTATAAGAAATAAAGAAAGACCAGGCAGGCCTGCCATCCTTATCTCTGTCTCTCTGTCTGTCTGTCTGTCTGATCCACTGGAACTGGAGATGGGCCACCATAAGGTGCTGGTAGTTTATCCCAGGTTCTCTGAAAGAGGAGACAATGCTGTTAATTGTTGAGCCCTCTCAGTGGCCCCACACATCTTTAAATTTTTAGAAGTATATGTGAGGCTGTGTTTATGTACATCATATGCAGACCATAAGAGGGATTTAGATTCTCCAGAATCTGACACCCTCTTCTGGAGTGTCTGAACAGCTACAGTGTATTTATATCTACTAAATACATAAATAAATAAATAAATAAATAAATAAACATTTTTTTAAAAAGGATAAGACAGAAAGAAAGACCAGGCAGGCCTGCCATCCATATCTCTGTCTGTCTGTCTGTCTGTCTATCTGATCCCTGGAAACTGGAGATGGGCCACGAATAGTTGCTGGTAGTTGATCCCAGGTTCTCTGGAAGAGGAGACAATGCTGTTAATTGTTGAGCCCTTTCAGTGGCGCCACGCATCTTTAAATATTTAGAAGTATATGTGAGGCTGTGTTTATGTACATCATATGCAGACCATAAGAGGGATTTAGATTTTCCAGAATCTGACACCCTCTTCTGTAGTGTCTGAACAGCTACAGTGTACTTATATCTACTAAATACATAAATAAATAAATAAATAAACATTTTTTAAAAAGGATAAGAAAGAAAGAAAGACCAGGCAGGCCTGCCATCCATATCTCTGCCTGTCTGTCTGTCTGTCTATCTGATCCCCGGGAACTGGAGATGGGCCACCATATAGTTGCTGGTAGTTGATCCAAGGTTCTCTGGAAGAGGAGACAATGCTCTTAATTGTTGAGCCCTTTCAGTGGCCCCACACTTCTTTAAATATTTAGAAGTATATGTGAGGCTGTGTTTATGTACATCATATTCAGATTATAAGAGGATTTAGATTCTCCAGAATCTGACACCCTCTACTGGAGTGTCTGAAGACAGCTACAGTGTACTTATATGTAATAAATAAATAAATAAATAAACATTTTTTAAAAAGGATAAGAAACAAAGTAAGACCAGGCAGGCCTGCCATCCTTATCTCTGTCTGTCTGTCTGTCTGTCTGATCCCCTGGAACTGGAGATGGGCCACCATATAGTTGCTGGTAGTTGATCCAAGGTTCTCTGGAAGAGGAGACAATGCTGTTAATTGTTGAGCCCTTTCAGTGGCCCCACACTGCTTTAAATATTTAAAAGTATATGTGAGGCTGTGTTTATGTACATCATATTCAGATTATAAGAAGATTTAGATTCTCCAGAATCTGACACCCTATACTGGAGTGTCTGAAGACAGCTACAGTGTACTTATATATAATAAATACATAAATAAATAAATAAATAAATAAATAAACATTTTTGAAAAAGGAAAAGAAAGAAAGTAAGACCAGGCAGGCCTGCCATCCTTATCTCTGTCTGTCTGTCTGTCTGTCTGATCCCCTGGAACTGGAGATGTGCCACCATATAGTAGCTGGTAGTTGATCCAAGATTCTCTGGAAGAGGAGACAATGCTGTTAATTGTTGAGCCCTTTCAGTGGCCCCACACTTTTTAAATATTTAGAAGTATATGTGAGGCTGTGTTTATGTACATCATATTCAGATTATAAGAGGATTTAGATTCTCCAGAGTCTGACACCCTCTTCTGGAGTGTCTGAAGACAGCTACAGTGTACTTATATCGAATAAATACATAAATAAATATATAAATAAAATTTTTTTTAAAAAGTATAAGAAAGAAAGAAAGACCAGGCAGGCCTGCCATCCTTATCACTGTCTGTATGTCTGTCTGTCTGATCCCCTGGAACTGGAGATGGGCCACCATATAGTTGCTGGTAGTTGATCCCAGGTACTCTGGAAGAGGAGACAATGCTGTTAATTGTTGAGCTTTTAGAGTAGCCCCACACTTCTTTAAATTTTTAAAAGTATATGTGAGGCTGTGTTTATGTACATCATATGCAGACCATAAGAGGGATTTAGATTCTCCAGAATCTGACACCCTCTTCTGGAGTGTCTGAACAGCTACAGTGTATTTATATCTACTAAATACATAAATAAATAAATAAATAAATAAATAAATAATTAATTAAACATTTTTTAAAAAGGATAAGACAGAAAGAAAGACCAGGCAGGCCTGCCATCCATATCTCTGTCTGTCTGTCTGTCTGTCTATCTGATCCCTGGAAACTGGAGATGGGCCACGAATAGTTGCTGGTAGTTGATCCCAGGTTCTCTGGAAGAGGAGACAATGCTGTTAATTGTTGAGCCCTTTCAGTGGCGCCACCCATCTTTAAATATTTAGAAGTATATGTGAGGCTGTGTTTATGTACATCATATGCAGACCATAAGAGGGATTTAGATTTTCCAGAATCTGACACCCTCTTCTGTAGAGTCTGAACAGCTACAGTGTACTTATATCTACTAAATACATAAATAAATAAATAAATAAACATTTTTTAAAAAGGATAAGAAAGAAAGAAAGACCAGGCAGGCCTGCCATCCATATCTCTGCCTGTCTGTCTGTCTGTCTATCTGATCCCCGGGAACTGGAGATGGGCCACCATATAGTTGCTGGTAGTTGATCCAAGGTTCTCTGGAAGAGGAGACAATGCTGTTAATTGTTGAGCCCTTTCAGTGGCCCCACACTTTTTAAATATTTAGAAGTATATGTGAGGCTGTGTTTATGTACATCATATTCAGATTATAAGAGGATTTAGATTCTCCAGAATCTGACACCCTCTACTGGAGTGTCTGAAGACAGCTACAGTGTACTTATATGTAATAAATAAATAAATAATTAAACATTTTTTAAAAAGGATAAGAAACAAAGTAACACCAGGCAGGCCTGCCATCCTTATCTCTGTCTGTCTGTCTGTCTGTCTGTCTGATCCCCTGGAACTGGAGATGGGCCACCATATAGTTGCTGGTAGTTGATCCAAGGTTCTCTGGAAGAGGAGACAATGCTGTTAATTGTTGAGCCCTTTCAGTGGCCCCACACTTCTTTAAATATTTAAAAGTATATGTGAGGCTGTGTTTATGTACATCATATTCAGATTATAAGAGGATTTAGATTCTCCAGAATCTGACACCCTATACTGGAGTGTCTGAAGACAGCTACAGTGTACTTATATATAATAAATAAATAAATAAATAAATAAATAAATAAATAAATAATTAAACATTTTTGAAAAAGGAAAAGAAAGAAAGTAAGACCAGGCAGGCCTGCCATCCTTATCTCTGTCTGTCTGTCTGTCTGATCCCCTGGAACTGGAGATGTGCCACCATATAGTAGCTGGTAGTTGATCCAAGGTTCTCTGGAAGAGGAGACAATGCTGTTAATTGTTGAGCCCTTTCAGTGGCCCCACACTTTTTAAATATTTAGAAGTATATGTGAGGCTGTGTTTATGTACATCATATTCAGATTATAAGAGGATTTAGATTCTCCAGAGTCTGACACCCTCTTCTGGAGTGTCTGAAGACAGCTACAGTGTACTTATATCGAATAAATACATAAATAAATATATAAATAAACATTTTTTTAAAAAGGATAAGAAAGAAAGAAAGACCAGGCAGGCCTGCCATCCTTATCACTGTCTGTATGTCTGTCTGTCTGATCCCCTGGAACTGGAGATGGGCCACCATATAGTTGCTGGTAGTTGATCCCTGGTACTCTGGAAGAGGAGACAATGCTGTTAATTGTTGAGCTTTTAGAGTAGCCCCACACTTCTTTAAATTTTTAGAAGTATATGTGAGGCTGTGTTTATGTACATCATATGCAGACCATAAGAGGGATTTAGATTCTCCAGAATCTGACACCCTCTTCTGGAGTGTCTGAACAGCTACAGTGTATTTATATCTACTAAATACATAAATAAATAAATAAATAAATAAATAATTAAACATTTTTTTAAAAAGGATAAGACAGAAAGAAAGACCAGGCAGGCCTGCCATCCATATCTCTGTCTGTCTGTCTGTCTGTCTATCTGATCCCTGGAAACTGGAGATGGGCCACGAATAGTTGCTGGTAGTTGATCCCAGGTTCTCTGGAAGAGGAGACAATGCTGTTAATTGTTGAGCCCTTTCAGTGGCGCCACCCATCTTTAAATATTTAGAAGTATATGTGAGGCTGTGTTTATGTACATCATATGCAGACCATAAGAGGGATTTAGATTCTCCAGAATCTGACACCCTCTTCTGGAGTGTCTGAAGACAGCTACAGTGTACTTATATCTAATAAATAAATAGATAAATAAATAAATAAATAAATAAACATTTTTTAAAAAGGATAAGAAAGAAAGAAAGACCAGGCAGGCCTGCCATCCATATCTCTGTCTGTCTGTCTGTCTGTCTGTCTATCTGATCCCCGGGAACTGGAGATGGGCCACCATATAGTTGCTGGTAGTTGATCCAAGGTTCTCTGGAAGAGGAGACAATGCTGTTAATTGTTGAGCCCTTTCAGTGGCCCCACACTTCTTTAAATATTTAGAAGTATATGTGAGGCTGTGTTTATGTATATCATATTCAGATTATAAGAGGATTTAGATTCTCCAGAATCTGACACCCTATACTGGAGTGTCTGAAGACAACTACAGTGTACTTATATATAATAAATACATACATAAATAAATAAATAAATAAATAAACATTTTTTAAAAAGGATAAGAAAGAAAGTAAGACCAGGCAGGCCTGCCATCTTTATCTCTGTCTGTCTGTCTGTCTGTCTGATCCCCTGGAACTGGAGATGGGCTACCATAAAGTTGCTGGTAGTTGATCCCAGGGTTCTGGAAGAGGAGACAATGCTGTTAATTGTTGAGCCCTATCAGTGGCCCTGCCCATCTTTAAATATTTAGAAGTATATGTGAGGCTGTGTTTATGTACATCATATGCAGACCATAAGAGGGATTTAGATTCTCCAGAATCTGACACCCTCTTCTGGAGTGTCTGAAGACAGCTACAGTGTACTTAATTCTAATAAATACATAAATAAATAAATAAATAAACATTTTTTAAATCTTGAGTGAAGTAACACAATCACAAAAGAACTCACACAATATGTATTCACTGATAAGTGGATATTAGCCCAAAACTTAGAATACCCAAGATTTAAGATACAATTTGCTAAACGCATGAAACTCAAGAAGAATGAAGACCAAAGTGTGGACACTGTGCACCTTCTCAGAATTGGGAACAAAACACCCAGGGAAGGAGTTACAGAGACAAAGTTCATAGCGGTGATGAAAGGATGGACCATTTAGAGACTGCCGTACCCAGGGATCCATCCCATAATCAACTTCTAAACGCTGACACCATTGCATACACTAGCAAGATTTTGCTGAAAGGACCCAAATATAGCTGTCTCTTGTGAGACGATGCTGGGGCCTAGCAAACACAGGAGTGGATGTTCACAGTCAGCTATTGGATGTATCACAGGGCTCCCAATGGAGAAGCTAGAGTAAGTACCCAAGGAGCTAAAGGGATCTGCAACCCTATTGTTGGAACAACATGATGTACTAACTAGAACCCCGGAGCTCTTGTCTCTAGCTGCATATGTATCGAAAGATGGCCTAGTCAGCCATCAATGGAAAGAGAGGCCCATTGGACTTGCAAACTTTATATGCCCCAATATAGGGGAATGCCAGGGCCAAAAGAATGGGAATGGGTGGGTAGGGAAGTGGGGGGCGCTATGGGGGACTTGTGGGATAGCATTGGAAATGTAATTGAGGAAAATATGTAATAAAAATATTAAAAAAAAAAAATAAAAACATATCTGTCATATATACACACATTTATGTGTGTGCATATATATATGTGTATATATATTCAACACAATTAAAATATCAATCATTAGCCCTAAAAAAAAAAAAAAAAAAAAAAAAAAAAAAAAAAAGGATAAGAAAGAAAATAAGACCAGGCAGGCCTGCCATCCTTATCTCTGTCTGTCTGTCTGTCTGTCTGCCTGATCCCCTGGAACTGGAGATGGGCCACCATATAGTTGCTGGTAGTTGATCCCAGGTTCTCTGGAAGAGGAGACAATGCTGTTAATTGTTGAGCCCTTTCAGTGGCTCCACCCATTTTTAATTTTTAGAAGTATATGTGATGCTGTGTTTATGTACATCATATTCAGACCATAAGAGGGATTTAGATTCTCTATAATCTGTCACCCTCTTCTGGAGTGTCTGAAGACGGCTACAGTGTACTTATATCTAATAAATACATATATGAATAAATAAATAAATAAACATTTTTTAAAACGAATAAGAAATAAAGAAAGACCAGGCAGGCTTGCCATCCTTATCTCTGTCTCTCTGTCTGTCTGTCGGTCTGATCCACTGGAACTGGAGATGGGCCACCATAAGGTGCTGGTAGTTTATCCCAGGTTCTCTGAAAGAGGAGACAATGCTGTTAATTGTTGAGCCCTCCCAGTGGCCCCACACAACTTTAAATTTTTAGAAGTATATGTGAGTCTGTGTTTATGTACATCATATGCAGACCATAAGAGGGATTTAGATTCTCCAGAATCTGACACCCTCTTATGGAGTGTCTGAAGACAGCTACAGTGTACTTATATCTAATAAATAATTAAATAAATAAATAAACAAACATTTTTTTTAAAAAAGGATAAGAAAGAAAGAAAGACCAGGCAGGCCTGCAACCCTTATCACTGTCTGTCTGTCTGTCTGTCTGATCCCCTGGAACTGGAGATGGACCACCATAGAGTTGCTGGTAGTTGATCCCAGGTTCTCTATAAGAGGAGACAATGCTGTTAATTTTTGAGCCCTTTCAGTGGCCCCACACATCTTTTAATTTTTAGAAGTATATGTTAGGCTGTGTTTATGTACATCATATGCAGACCATAAGAGGGATTTAGATTCTCCAGAATCTGACACCCTCTTCTGGAGTGTCTGAAGACAGCTACAGTGTACTTATATCTAATAAATACATAAATAAATATATAAATAAACATTTTTTTAAAAAGGATAAGAAAGAAAGAAAGACCAGGCAGGCCTGCCATCCTTAGCACTGTCTGTATGTCTGTCTGTCTGATCCCCTGTAACTGGAGTTGGGCCACCATATAGTTGCTGGTAGTTGATCCCAGGTACTCTGGAAGAGGAGACAATGCTGTTAATTGTTGAGCTTTTAGAGTGGCCCCACCCTTCTTTAAATTTTTAGAAGTATATGTGAGGCTGTGTTTATATACATCATATGCAGACCATAAGAGGGATTTAGATTCTCCAGAATCTGACAACCTCTTCTGGAGTGTCTGAAGATAGCTACAGTGTACTTATATCTAATAAATAAATAAATAAATAAATAAATAAATAAATAAACATTTTTTAAAAAGGATATGACAGAAAGAAAGACCAGGCAGGCCTGCCATCCATATCTCTGTCTGTCTGTCTGTCTGTCAATCTGATCCCTGGGAACTGGAGATGGGCCACGAATAATTGCTGGTAGTTGATCCCAGGTTCTCTGGAAGAGGAGACAATGCTGTTAATTGTTGAGCCCTTTCAGTGGCGCCACCCATCATTAAATATTTAGTAGTAAATGTGAGGCTGTGTTTATGTACATCATATGCAGACCATAAGAGGGATTTAGATTCTCCAGAATCTGACACCCTCTTCTGGAGTGTCTGAAGACAGCTACAGTGTACTTATATCAAATAAATAAATAGATAAATAAATAAATAAATAAATAAATAAACATTTTTAAAAAGAATAAGAAAGAAAGAAAGACCAGGTAGGCCTGCCATCCATATCTCTGTCTGTCTGTCTGTCTGTCTATCTGATCCCCGGGAACTGGAGATGGGCCACCATATAGTTGCTGGTAGTTGATCCAAGGTTCTCTGGAAGAGGAGACAATGCTGTTAATTGTTGAGCCCTTTCAGTGGCCCCACACTTCTTTAAATATTTAGAAGTATATGTGAGGCTGTGTTTATGTACATCATATTCAGATTATAAGAGGATTTAGATTCTCCAGAATCTGACACCCTATACTGGAGTGTCTGACGACAGCTACAGTGTACTTAAAATAAATAAATAAATAAATAAATAAATAAATAAATAAACATTTTTGAAAAAGGATAAGAAAGAATGTAAGACCAGGCAGGCCTGCCATCCTTATCTCTGTCTGTCTGTCTGTCTGTCTGATCCCCTGGAACTGGAGATGGGCCACCATATAGTTGCTGGTAGTTGATCCAAGGTTCTCTGAAAGAGGAGACAATGCTGTTAATTGTTGAGCCCTCTCAGTGACCCCACACATCTTTAAATTTTTAGAAGTATATGTGAGGCTGTGTTTATGTACATCATATGCAGACCATAAGAGGGATTTAGATTCCAGAATTTGACACCCTCTTCTGGAGTGTCTGAAGACAGCTACAGTGTACTAATATCTAATAAATCCATAAATAAATATATAAATAAACATTTTTTTAAAAAGGATAAGAAAGAAAGAAAGACCAGGCAGGCCTGCCATCCTTATTACTGTCTGTATGTCTGTCTGTATGATCCCATGGAACTGGAGATGGGCCACCATATAGTTGCTGGTAGTTGATCCCAGGTACTCTGGAAGAGGAGACAATGCTGTTAATTGTTGAGCTTTTAGAGTGGCCCCACCCTTCTTTAAATTTTTAGAAGTATATGTGAGGCTGTGTTTATGTACATCATATGCAGAACATAAGAGGGATTTAGATTCTCCAGAATCTGAAACCCTCTTCTGGAGTGTCTGAACAGCTACAGTGTACTTATATCTAATAAATAAATAAATAAATAAATAAATAAACAAACATTTTTTTAAAAAAAGTATAAGAAAGAAAGAAAGACCAGGCAGGACTGCCATCCTTATCACTGTCTGTCTGTCTGTCTGTCTAATCCCCTGGAACTGGAGATGGGCCACAATATAGTTGCTGGTAGTTGATCCCAGGTCCTCTGGACGAGGAGACAATGCTGTTAATTGTTGAGCCCTTTCAGTGGCCCCACCCATCTTTAAATTTTTAGAAGTATATGTGAGGCTATGTTTATGTACATCATATGCAGACCATAAGAGGGATATAGATTCCCCAGAATCTGACACCCTCTTCTGGAGAGTCTGAAGACAGCTAGAGTGTACTTATATCTAATAAGTACATAAATAAATAAATAAATAAATAAATAAACATTTTTTAAAAGGATAAGAAAGAAAGAAAAATCAGGCAGGCCTGCCATCCTTATCACTGTCTGTCTGTCTGTCTGTCTGATCCCCTGCAACTTGAGATGGGCCACCATATAGTTGCTGTTAGTTGATCCCACATTCTCTGGAAGAGGAGACAATGGTGTTAATTGTTGAGCCCTTTCAGTGGGCCCACCCAACTTTAAATTTTTAGAAGTATATGTGAGGCTGTGTTTATGTACATCATATGCAGACCATAAGAGGGATTTAGATTCTCCAGAATATGACACCCTCTTCTAGAGTGTCTGAAGACAACTACAGTGTACTTATATCTAATAAATACATAAATAAATAAATAAACATTTTTAAAAAAGAATAAGAAAGAAAGGAAGACCAGGCAGGCCTGCCACCTTGTCTGTCTGTCTGTTTGTCTGTCTATCTGTCAGATACCCTGGAACTGGAGATGGGCCACCATATAGTTGCTGGTAGTTGATAACAGGTTCTCTGGAAGAGGAGACAATGCTGTTAGTTGTTGAGCCCTTTCAGTGGCCCCACCCATCTTTAAATTTTTAGAAGTATATGTGAGGCTGTGTTCATGTACATCATATGTAGACCATAAGAGGTATATTGATTCTCCAGAATCTGTACCATCTTCTGGAGTGCCTGAAGACAGCTACAGTGTACTTATATCTTAAATACATAAATAAATAAATAAATAAATAAATAAATAAATAAATAAATAAATAAACATTTTTTAAAAAGGATAAGAAAGAAAGAAAGACCAGGCAGGGCTGCCATCCTTATCTTTGTCTGTCTGTCTGTCTCTCTGTTTGTCTGTCTGTCTGATCTCCTGGAACTGGAGATGGGCCACCATTTTGTTGCTGGTAGTGAAAGACTCCAGGACTCCCAAAGGGAGGCACTTACTCAAGCCTCGGGTCAGCCGCGCACCCAAGAAGACACTGAGACCGAACTTAAGATGTATAGAGAGTAAGATTTAATACAGCAACGACAAGAAAGCACACAAAAAGCACATATACCAGATATCTGGGGTCGAAACTCATGCAGCCAGCAAGGTGCAGAGGAGATTCGGCAATTGGCCCAGACTTGTCACAGGCTTTTATAGGAGAAGGGTAAGGAGAAAAGTACAAGTTTTACGTCACCAAGGTGTTCTGCCAAGGAGCTTTACATAACCAAGGGGTCGTGTCCTATATTTTGGCAATGTACTCGATCTATTGGAACATTCTGGGGTAGTACCAGGAGGCCCCTATCTCAAAAATGTTCTTGGAACAGTCTTCAGTTAGGAGGGGTTGGACTGAGTTCGCTCCAGGAGACCCTTATCTCAGAAATGCTCCTGGAACCGTTCTCACTTGGGAGGGGTCGGACTCTGGGGTGAAGAGTTCAAGAATGTACTCTGAGGTAAAAAGTTCAGGTGTGTTCCGGGAACAACCTCTAGATGGGAGGGGTAAGAGAACTCTGAGTTGGAGAGTTCATGGAGAGTTCAGCTTTTCTTCTTTCATTCCCCCCTTCTTTTAGTGAATAGCTCTAATCTTAGAGCGAGTCCTGCATTTATCCCCCTCCACAGAGTCCAATCTCTTTCTGTTTTGTAACATCACTTTGGACAGGGAAGTCAAAAATAGACCGTTTTATAGTTCTAAGATCAACATCCATAGCTGTACATAACCAACAGGATTGAGTCATATTAGGATTAGTTCTAAAACTTAAGAAAGCTCTTAGTCTATGTGGCCATTGGGGAGGTCGTGTCCAGCAGGGGATGAGATGGCCACATTATTTTTGTGGTAGTTCTGATTTTTTAGATGGCGCTGTAGATGGCCTTCCTTAGCGTAGGCCTTGTGGCACAGGTGGCATTCATAGAGCCGGCCCCCTGTGTGCAGATGCATATGGTTTTTGAGGTCGTAGTTATGCAGGAAGCGGGCTGGACAGTGGGGGCATGAGTAGGGTCGCTCTCCTGTGTGCTCTCGCATGTGGATCTTCAGCTTATCATTCCTGGTGAAGCGGATACCGCAGACCTCACAGGCAAAAGGCTTTTCACCATTGTGGGTCCTTATGTGCCGAGGCAGTTTGCCTGCCCCGTGGATTATCTTGTGACAGACTGGGCACTCTTGGGGCATCTGTGAAAGGCGTTTAGGCACTAGCTTGTTTTGGTCATTTAGGCCTGGTGTCAGGGCATCCTGGTGCAGCGAACTTAGGTAAGCCCTCAGGTCAGGGTCAATGAGATCTTCATCTGAGCCCAGCTCTTCTGATGATAGTGGAGGTTCGTTACTCTGGGCCAGCCCGTAGCCTGGTGGGTTGAGCATTTTTGAGGTTGAGGCTGTGGGGGTGGCAGTGGCAAAAGCCTCCAGGTACTGTCGGGCTCGCTCACAGTCATCTTTATCTGGGCTGGGGGCTTCCAGTCCACTGCCTTGCAAAATCTCCAAGCAAGTAGTGACGACACATGGGATTTCCAGTAGCCGAGCAGCTTGGAGTACAGCCGGCACATTGGCGTTGCTGGTGGTCAGTGTGGCTGTGTAAGCAAACTCGAGCAGGGCACTTAGGGCCTCCGGCCCTACAAAGTTCAGCTCACACACACTGGCTTTTGCTCCCCCAGAAGCCGTTTCAACACTCTCTGTTTTTATTACTGTTCTCTCTCTCTCTTCTGTAAAGAGCCTCTTGAAGTAGTGGCTACAGGCAGCCAGCACAGCCCTGTGGGTTTGGTACTCAAAACCCTGTGTCCTGATGGTGAGGTCGCACAGATGACCCAGCTGGCGCTGCTCGTTTAGGCAGCTCAGGAGCTCGCTGCTGTGATCTGGGAATGGGATTCCAATTAGGTCATCCTCGGGGCTCCCCATCTTTTTCTTTTTAGTCGTTGGGTCTGTTTGCTGGAGCTGGGCAACAGAGCAGGGTGTAGAAAGAGTCAACACAGGGATCCAATATCCTGCTAGACTTAGTCAAGGGGGGGCGGTCCCCCATGTAGAATTTCATAAGAAGTAAGACCGAAACGTCCAGGTGTGTTTCGGACTCTGAGAAGCACAAAGGGAAGGAGGGTCACCCAGTCTTTACCGTCAGTCTCAATAGCTAGTTTAACAACATAGGTTAAGACAGTGATGGGCATAGGAGTCTCATAAAGGATCATAAACAGAGTAAAACTGAATCAAGAAATAGGGCATAGGGAAGGAACACCAAGTCCATGCCAGTCTCCACGATTAATTTTATCAAGGTCTGTCTTAGAGTTTTAGACTAATTTTTATCTATCCTGAGCTCTGAGGTCTATACACACAATGTAATTTTTATTTGACCTCTAAATGCTTGGCCACACCCTGACTTACCTGGGCAACAAAGCAGGGCCATTATCTGACACTATTGCCTTTGGCACTCTGAACCTTGGAAAAATTTTCTTTAATAATCTTCTTGATGACTATGTGAGCAGTCTCATTTATCCATATTGAGAACGTCTTCTGCAAATGTCAACAGCTTTCTTTGTTTGTATTGTTCCATACAGTGGCAAAAGCATACCTGCTGTCAGTGTCATTTATAAAGCTTGTATCAAAACCACAAGTTCAGCTTTCTGGGCTGAAGTCCCTTTAGGGAGGCTGCTGGCCTAGATCACCTGCTTTTTGTCCACTGCTGCACTGCTGTCCCCGCCTTCCGCTTACCTTTAACCATGAGGCCACTGCCATCCGTGTACCAGTTTAAACTTTCAGGCCAAGGCTGATTTGATCTTTACCTGCTGAGGTAAGTAGCCCCCTCTGTTGGTAGGTGGCCCCATGGATATGAGCTGCTTTCCATCTGCTACTGCTGCTCCTGTGACAAAGCTGCTGCCATCCGTGTACCAGGCAGGCACACCAAGGCTGATCAGTCAGATCTCTCCTTGTTCCAGTTTCATCAGCACATTGATGTACAGGAGTGGAGTCATCCGCCAAGGGGAGGTGGCAGGATTGAGGATGGCAGGTGGAGCAAAAGTTACTCAATCATTCAGCAACAAATTCTGGTAGTGGGTATAGTCACATGCTGACCCAGGGTAAGCTTGTCAGGGTCTTTAACAAGCAGGGCCATTGCAGCTCATCAACATATAAGGTAAAAGGCTTAGTCAAATCTGGCAAAGCCAGAGTGGGGGCTGCAAGCAGGGCTGCCTTTATGCTGTCAAAGGCTTTTTGGTGTTTCTCAGTCCAGGTGAATGGGACTTTTTCTTTAGTCCAGAGTCTGCAAAAGCCCACCGTCCCCAGAAACTCACGTACTTGGCGCGGGGTGGTGGGGGTTGGGATCAGCATCACAGTCTTTTTTCTTGGCTTCGGTGAGCCACCGCTTTCCGTCGTTTTGGCACCTCGGTAACTGAGCTTTCTTAGCCGATACCCGATACCCCAACTCACCCAGTTCATTCAGGAGCTTCTAGGAGGGCCAGAATTTCTTCTTTGTCTTTGATGTCTCTGCCTTCAGCCAACCGCAGGGCTTGGGTTAGTGCCAGGAGTTCAGCCTTCTGAGCCAAAGTTCCTTCTGCTAGAATGTCAGAGCAGTGATGAGTAGGTGAAGACTCAGCAGGTTAGCAGGGGAAGTGAAGGTCACTTGTTCTGTCAACAAAAAGCTCTAATAATGTGTCCATCAGTCAGGGAAACAATTGGATCATGTGTCCCTGACCAAAAGCCATTATGTGCAGACAAGCAGGCCATCCCTCAGTCACCAGGTCTAATTTTTCCAAGTGCCACTGGTCTTTTAGGGTCCCAATTTCTGAGTAAGAACCTCTTTGGCAATACTTTTGTTCTCAGTCACATTTAGGAGTCCCAAAGTTGGGGACAACATTAGGGCAGTCTCAATAGCATCTAAGGCCATCCAAGGTTGTTCTTTATTTCTTATACGAAGGGCTGTTTATCTTTTTAATGCAGCAAAACCTGGAATCCACAGTTTGCAAAGACCTGTAGTGTCCAGGGACCTTTTAAACTTGCTTTGCATTGGTCAGTGGAGGAATATGAAAACACAGTCTCTTTTTAGCTGCATCAACAGGTAGGCCACCAGTCTCTTTACTTATAGCCACGAACAGGTGAAGGGTTTTGTCTTGAGGGGGGGGGGCTCCTCTTCTTTTTGTTAGGACAGTCTCTCACCCAGTGCTCTTCTTTTTCAACAGCAAACACTCTGATCTTTAGCCAAAAGCTTTCTTTTTTCTTGTTGCCAGGTACTAAGTTTTCTAGTTTCCCTGACGTTTGTGACCAGCATTTCATTTCTCTTATCTTTTTTAGAAAATTTTCTGGCTCCTTATTTCTTACAGATCATCTCTAAGTGCTAGTATTATTAGCAAGTGTCACTTTGCTCGGTTCTAGTCTTTGTCATTTATCTCTCTTTGCTCCTATTTCTTAACTGCAATGGAGATCTCATATAATGTCTCTCTTTCTATCTATATATATCTCTTTCTTGTCTTTGCTTACTTTGAATGTTATCTAATTATTACATCTATATTCTGTCACTTAACTTTTTTCATAGTTTACCTCTTTTTACTGTTAACCTATTTCTTTTGAGTCTGCTGAAGCTTTGCTCTCAGTTCTTCTTTGCAGACCTCTATCCTTCATCAGAGCCTGGCAGTTAGACTCGTAGGTGCTCCTTACCTTGTATATCTCCCTCACCGGAGCTTAAAACAAATTCACTGCTAGCAGCTCAGGGCGATGCCTGAGAAGAGAAAACACACGGGGCAGAGAAGGGGGTGCAGCTCTTACATCTGGCTGCACACTGATATCTCAAAATGAACACAATTTTTTCTGTTAACAGTTAACAAGAGACAGGATACAGGGGACAGGGAAATGAGAAGCAACCAGGGAACCTTGTGGCGTCCTCAGATCAGACGCGGCAACCCGCTGAACTCAAGCATACTAGTCAGCGGAGGGAAAGAAACTAACCAGGATTTTCTCAGTAACGGCGAATGGACAGGGAGGAGCCAAGCGCCGAGTCTCTGCCGCGTCACGGCTAAATGTGGGAGTGGCAAACAAACACTGGCAGGGAGGGGGAATTTAACCACTTGTTTTCCGGCATGGCTTGAGCCCCCGGAGGCGGCGGCGTCCGCCACCCCACACACAGGCATCCACGGAGCTCTCTTGGCCAGAGGCAACGGCGGCCTCCCGAGCTTTGGAAACGCAAGGCGCCTGCGCGGCAGGGCGGGGGAACTTCTCTGTGTGCCCCACGGCGGGCGCGCAGACACAAGGGAGTGCGGGCAGACTCCAGGGGGAAGCCAAAGGAGGGACGGCGGCCACAGTTGGCCCCTCCCCAGCTGTGGCAGGCTTCACGGCTATTCCGGGGCGCCAGGCGGGTCTGACAGGCCGCCGCACTTACTATCAGCATTTTACAACTCACTCGCAGGGCACAGACAGCCTCCGTTGCTGCTGTGTCTGCAGAACTCAGAACCTCAGCACCACTGCTGCAGCTCTGGATTTCAGAGCTCTTTTGAGCAGCCTGGGGAGGACCGGCCTGGTGGTTTTTTTTTCTCTTTTTTTCCTTTTTTTAAAACCATTGCTGACAAATTCTGTCCTGACGTCAGTCCAAGTCTACAGTCGGCAAAGGGTTAACACACACACACACACACACACACACACAGTCTGTCACGTGACCAAAACACAACCAGCCAAACGCCACTTTCTGACGGGGTCGGATTCCACATTGACTCTTTTTCCTGATAGGGGTGGGATTCCACATCCACTCCCGCTCTGGCAGAGAGAACACTCTCTCTCTCTCCTTCACTCTGCCAGGCAACAGCCAGGTCTTTTTGACTGTTCTGTACCCTGGGCACTCCTTCCAGGGTCTCCCTTGAAACATCTTTTTGGGGTGCAGACTGTGAGGCCATAGACAGCCGTCCTCTCACAGCCACTGCCAGAATAAACCCACAATCTCAGAATACACAAATGCAGCAGTTCCACACTTACACACCCAGCAGATTGTCCCATTTCTAGAATAATAGCAAACACAACAAGAGCAGACACAAGACTTGAGACAAAAAGAAAAAACCAAAAACGGCGGCGACCTCGCGTCGCCCACAGGCAACTTACAGAATCAGATGGCCTTTCCAAGGCCGGCCGGCTTAGACCTTCCACGAAAGTGATGGTCTCTCGGCCTTCAGAGGGGTCCGCCAAGCGTCCTTGGCCCTCCCCTTTTCTTCCTGGGGCGTCCCCCAGGGCGATCGGACGGTGGGCACCAGACACGTCTATCTCTACCCACCCCGCGCTCTCTATTGAGACCTGCCTGGTCTCCAGCTCCCGGAGCACGGTCTCTGGTGCTCGTACTGAGCACAGAGCGTCACGCAAAACCAGAACTGCGATCGCACCAGATACAGATTCAGATGGCCTCTCCAAGGCCCACAGATTGAGACTCTCCTGGTCTCCAGAAACAGAACACAGACACCAGACCAAACAGAACAGTAAATCTTACTTCTGAGTGGGTCCAGGACTTCTGGGTGGTCGCGCTGATTCCCGGCCAACGCACCAAATGAAAGACTCCAGGACTCCCAAAGGGAGGCACTTACTCAAGCCTCGGGTCAGCCGCACACCCAAGAAGACACTGAGACCGAACTTAAGATGTATAGAGAGTAAGATTTAATACAGTAACGACAAGAAAGCACACAAAAAGCACATATACCAGATATCTGGGGTCGAAACTCATGCAGCCAGCAAGGTGTAGAGGAGATTCGGCAATTGGCCCAGACTTGTCACAGGCTTTTATAGGAGAAGGGTAAGGAGAAAAGTACAAGTTTTACGTCACCAAGGTGTTCTGCCAAGGAGCTTTACATAACCAAGGGGTCGTGTCCTATATTTTGGCAATGTACTCGATCTATTAGAACATTCTGGGGTAGTACCAGGAGGCCCCTATCTCAAAAATGTTCTTGGAACAGTCTTCAGTTAGGAGGGGTTGGACTGAGTTCGCTCCAGGAGACCCTTATCTCAGAAATGCTCCTGGAACCGTTCTCACTTGGGAGGGGTCGGACTCTGGGGTGAAGAGTTCAAGAATGTACTCTGAGGTAAAAAGTTAAGGTGTGTTCCGGGAACAACCTCTAGATGGGAGGGGTAAGAGAACTCTGAGTTGGAGAGTTCATGGAGAGTTCAGCTTTTCTTCTTTCAATCCCAGGTTCTCTGGAAGATGAGTCAGTGCTGTTAATTGTTGAGCCCTTTCAGTGGCCCCACCCATCTTTAAATTTTTAGAAGTATATGTGAGGCTGTGTTCATGTACATCATATGCAGACCATAAGAGGGATATAGATTCTCCAGAATCTGACACCCTCTTCGGGAGTGTTTGAAGACAGCTACAATGTACTTAAATCTAATAAATACATACTTAAATTAATAAACATTTTTTAAAAAGGATAAGAAAGAATGAAAGACCAGGTAGGCCTGCCATTCTTAACTCTATCTGTCTGTATGTCTGTCTGTCTGTCTGATCCCCTGGAACTGGAGATGGGCCACCATATAGTAGCTGGTAGTTGATCCCAGGTTCTCTATAAGAGGAGACAATGTTGTTAATTGTTGATCCCTTTCATTGGCCCCACACATCTTTAAATTTTTAGAAGTAAATGTGAGGCTGTGTTTATGTACATCATATGCAGACCATAAGAGGGATATAGATTCTCCAGAATCTGACACCCTCTTCTGGAGTGTCTGAAGACAGCTACAGTGTACTTATATCTAATAAATACATACATAAATAAATAAATAAATAAATAAATAAATAAATAAATAAACATTTTTTAAAAGGGATAAGAAAGAAAGAAAAACCAGGCAGGCCTGCCATCATTGTCTGTCTTTTCTCTGTCTGTCTGTCTTGCCTAGCCCCTTGAGTAGCCTAGCCTAGTCCCTTGCCTTGACTAGCCCAGCCCCTTGCCTAGCCTAGCCTAGCCCAGCCCAGCCCTGCCTTGCCTAGCCCTGCCTATCCCTGTCTTTAACCAGGCTGGCCTCGAACTCAGAAACTGACTGCCTCTGCCTCCAGAGTGCTCTCATTAAGAGCTCGAGCCACCACTGACTGTTGGGTTTTCTAAGTCTTACATAGGTATGGTCTGTTTCTCAGCTGTGAAACCCTAATTAACACATGTAGTCTGTCCTAGGTCAGCCATAGCTACAGACTGAGGCCTTTTCTAAAACAAAACAAAAGAAAACAAAAAATAGAAATAATAAAATAAATAAATTAAGCAACCACATGATATCTTTTCTTTCTTTCAATGATACTCAGAGCTTGAAGCAGTTCACCCATGAGACCTCAGCTCCGGACATTGAGGCTCTTTCCCTAACAAGTATTATGGCTGAACCTGAGGGGTTCTACTGCTGATTTGGGTCCCCCACTTTAAAAAATAGTTGTTTTCAAAGGCTGCAGGTTCTTAGCCCTGTTCCTTGTTACAGTTGAGTCACAGCCCTGAAAGTTCAGTGGTAGTTAAAGGCACTGAGAAGGGCTTCCTATAGACATCAAAGACCAAGTCCTTGTTTTTAAAAAGTTAATCTGGATTCCCCCACCCCCTGGCATCCTTAGAATGCCTAGAAAGGAAGGCAGGGACCTGGGCAGAAGGGTGCAAGGCTACTGGTGTTTGTAAGTGGTAACAGAAAGCTTTCTCTTGTTGGTACCCTACCCCAAGTTACACTGTCACTTCTTTTTCCTAGTTGTTGTTTTGTCGGTTTGTATTCTCAACATAGACCCTTTTCCTTCCTAACCTTGGCTGTCCTGAACCTTACTGTCCTTGAACTCAGTGATTTGCCTGTCTTGCTGGGATGAAACTGTGAGCTACCATCCAGAAGGAAGCACCCTGCTGAGGTTAGATTGGGGTCTCTTCCATTTTCCTCTATGAACATGCATATGGCAGGCCTGTTCTTTCTTTTTTACTTTTCCTTTTCTTTTTAAAGATTTATTTATTTATTATATTTAAGTATGCTGTAGCTATCTTCAGACAGTCCAGAAGAGGGTGTCAGATTCTGAAGAATCTAAATCATTCTTATTGTCTGCATATGATGTATATAAACACAGCCTCACATAAACTCAAAAAAAAAAAAAGAAAGAAAGAAAGATGTGGCTACAGAGAGGGCTCAACAATTAAGAGCATTGTCTCCTCTTCCAGAGAACCTGGGCTCAATTACCAGTATTATATATGGTGGCCCATCTCCAGTTCCAGGGGATCTAATACTCTGTTCTGGAGTCTGTGGGCACAGCATACACATGCAAAACATTCTTACACAATCATTGAGAGAGGAGAGAGAGGGGTTGAGAGAGAGGGGAGGTAATCATACCTCCTGACGAGTTTGAAGACCTGAGCTTCATCACTCACACAAATAAATAAATGCAAAATATTTTTTTATAAATAAACTCTGCCATTGCCCTTTAAAAATTCCTAGAAAACAAGTTTTATAAGCAACAGTTATATTTACTATATCTAAAGGACAGTCATGAGCATATTCAATAAATAGAAAAAGGCCTGTTAGTCTTAGAAATGGAAAAGACAAACCAAGGAAGGTTTGCAATTACATAATGAGGCAGCTCAGCCCAGCTCTAAGGTTGGAAATAAGACTCGAGAATAGGATACACCTGAAGACAGCCAGCCATTGTTTTTTGTTTTGGAGGCTGAAAGGATACACCTGAAGACAGCCAATGCTGTGTGATGGTGATCTGGTATTTTTTTTTTAATTTTTAAAAACTTTAACACTTTTTATAAAACTTTTATAAAAACTTTTTCTTTCTTTCTTCCTTTCTTCTTTCCTTTCTTCCTTTCCTCACCCTAGCCCCTACCCTAGCCCTGTCTTTCACCAGGGTGGCCTCGAACTCAGAAACTGACTGCCTCTATCTACAGAGTGCTCTCATTAAGAGCTTGAGCCACCACTGAATGTAGGGTTTTCTAAGCCTTACCTTGCTCTTGGTGTCTATTCTCAGCTGTGAAACCCTAATTAACACAAGTAGGCGGTCCTGGGTCAGCCAGAGCTACAGACTGAGGACTTCTCTAAAAACTAATAAAACAAAACAAAACAACAAATAGAAATAATAAAATACAAAAATTAAGCAAACACAGCATAGCTTTTCTCTCTCTAGGTGGTACTCAGAAATTCCAGAAGTTGGCCTGTGACACCTCAGCTCAGTATATGTGAGGCTGTGTTTATGTACATCCTATGCAGACCATAAGAGGGATTTACATTCTCCAGAATCTGACACCCTCCTCTGGAGTGTCTAAAGAAAGCTACAGTGTACTTATATCTAAGAAATACATAAAAAATAAATAAATAAATAAATAAATATTTTTTAAAAAGGATAAGAAAGAAAGAAAGACCAGGCAGGCCTGCCATCCTTATCTCTGTCTGTCTGTCTGTCTGTCTGTCTGATCCCCTGGAACTGGAGATGGGCCACCTTGTAAGTGCTGGTAGTTGATCCCAGCTTCTCTGGAAGAAGAGACAATGCTGTTAATTGTTGAACCATTTCAGTGGCCCCACCCATTTTTAATTTTTAGAAGTATATGTGAGGCTGTGTTTATGTACATCATATGCAGACCATAAGAGGGATTTAGATTCTCCAGAATCTGACACCCTCTTCTGGAGTGTCTGAAGACGGCTACAGTGTACTTATATCTAACAAATACATAAATAAATAAATAAATAAATAAAGATTTTTTTAAAAAGTATAAGAAATAAAGAAAGACCAGGCAGGCCTCTCTGTCTGTCTGTCTGTCTGATCCACTGGAACTGGAGATGGGCCACCATAAGGTGCTGGTAGTTTATCCCAGGTTCTCTGAAAGAGGAGACAATGCTGTTAATTGTTGAGCCCTCTTAGTGGCCCCACACATCTTTAAATTTTTAGAAATATATGTGAGGCTGTGTTTATGTACATCATATGCAGACCATAAGAGGGATTTTGATTCTCCAGAATCTGACACCCTCTTCTGGAGTGTCTGAAGACAGCTACAGTGTACTTATATCTAATAAATACATAAATAAATATATAAATAAACATTTTTAAAAAGGATAAGAAAGAAAGAAAGAACAGGCAGGCCTGCCATCCTTAGCACTGTCTGTATGTCTGTCTGTCTGATCCCCTGGAACTGGAGATGGGCCACCATATAGTTGCTGGTAGTTGATCCCAGGTACTCTGGAAGAGGAGACAATGCTGTTAATTGTTGAGCTTTTAGAGTGGCCCCACCCTTCTTTAAATTTTTAGAAGTATATGTGAGGCTGTGTTTATGTACATCATATGCAGACCATAAGAGGGATTTAGATTCTCCAGAATCTGACACCCTCTTCTGTAGTGTCTGAACAGCTACAGTGTACTTATATCTACTAAATACATAAATAAATAAATAAATAAACATTTTTTAAAAAGGATAAGAAAGAAAGAAAGACCAGGCAGTCCTGCCATCCATATCTCTGCCTGTCTGTCTGTCTGTCTATCTGATCCCCGGGAACTGGAGATGGGCCACCATATAGTTGCTGGTAGTTGATCCAAGGTTCTCTGGAAGAGGAGACAATGCTCTTAATTGTTGAGCCCTTTCAGTGGCCCCACACTTCTTTAAATATTTAGAAGTATATGTGAGGCTGTGTTTATGTACATCATATTCAGATTATAAGAGGATTTAGATTCTCCAGAATCTGACACCCTCTACTGGAGTGTCTGAAGACAGCTACAGTGTACTTATATGTAATAAATAAATAAATAAATAAACATTTTTTAAAAAGGATAAGAAACAAAGTAAGACCAGGCAGGCCTGCCATCCTTATCTCTGTCTGTCTGTCTGTCTGTCTGATCCCCTGGAACTGGAGATGGGCCACCATATAGTTGCTGGTAGTTGATCCAAGGTTCTCTGGAAGAGGAGACAATGCTCTTAATTGTTGAGCCCTTTCAGTGGCCCCACACTTCTTTAAATATTTAGAAGTATATGTGAGCTGTGTTTAAGTACATCATATTCAGATTATAAGAGGATTTAGATTCTCCAGAATCTGACACCCTCTACTGGAGTGTCTGAAGACAGCTACAGTGTACTTATATATAATAAATAAATAAATAAATAAACATTTTTTAAAAAGGATAAGAAAGAAAGTAAGACCAGGCAGGCCTGCCATCCTTATCTCTGTCTGTCTGTCTGTCTGTCTGATCCCCTGGAACTGGAGATGGGCTACCATATAGTTGCTGGTAGTTGATCCCAGGTTCTCTAGAAGAGGAGACAATGCGGTTAATTGTTGAGCCCTAACAGTGGCCCTACCCATCTTTAAATTTTTAGAAGTATATGTGAGGCTGTGTTCATGTACATCATATGCAGACCATAAGAGGGATATAGATTCTCCAGAATCTGACACCCTCTTCGGGAGTGTTTGAAGACAGCTACAATGTACTTAAATCTAATAAATACATACTTAAATTAATAAACATTTTTTAAAAAGGATAAGAAAGAATGAAAGACCAGGTAGGCCTGCCATTCTTAACTCTATCTGTCTGTATGTCTGTCTGTCTGTCTGATCCCATGTAACTGGAGATGGGCCACCATATAGTAGCTGGTAGTTGATCCCAGGTTCTCTATAAGAGGAGACAATGTTGTTAATTGTTGATCCCTTTCATTGGCCCCACACATCTTTAAATTTTTAGAAGTAAATGTGAGGCTGTGTTTATGTACATCATATGCAGACCATAAGAGGGATATAGATTCTCCAGAATCTGACACCCTCTTCTGGAGTGTCTGAAGACAGCTACAGTGTACTTATATCTAATAAATACATAAATAAATAAATAAATAAATAAATAAATAAACATTTTTTAAAAGGGATAAGAAAGAAAGAAAAACCAGGCAGGCCTGCCATCCTTGTCTGTCTTTTCTCTGTCTGTCTGTCTTGCCTAGCCCCTTGAGTAGCCTAGCCTAGTCCCTTGCCTTGACTAGCCCAGCCCCTTGCCTAGCCTAGCCTAGCCCAGCCCAGCCCTGCCTTGCCTAGCCCTGCCTATCCCTGTCTTTAACCAGGCTGGCCTCGAACTCAGAAACTGACTGCCTCTGCCTCCAGAGTGCTCTCATTAAGAGCTCGAGCCACCACTGACTGTTGGGTTTTCTAAGTCTTACATAGGTATGGTCTGTTTCTCAGCTGTGAAACCCTAATTAACACATGTAGTCTGTCCTAGGTCAGCCATAGCTACAGACTGAGGCCTTTTCTAAAACAAAACAAAAGAAAACAAAAAATAGAAATAATAAAATAAATAAATTAAGCAACCACATGATATCTTTTCTTTCTTTCAATGATACTCAGAGCTTGAAGCAGTTCACCCATGAGACCTCAGCTCCGGACATTGAGGCTCTTTCCCTAACAAGTATTATGGCTGAACCTGAGGGGTTCTACTGCTGATTTGGGTCCCCCACTTTAAAAAATAGTTGTTTTCAAAGGCTGCAGGTTCTTAGCCCTGTTCCTTGTTACAGTTGAGTCACAGCCCTGAAAGTTCAGTGGTAGTTAAAGGCACTGAGAAGGGCTTCCTATAGACATCAAAGACCAAGTCCTTGTTTTTAAAAAGTTAATCTGGATTCCCCCACCCCCTGGCATCCTTAGAATGCCTAGAAAGGAAGGCAGGGACCTGGGCAGAAGGGTGCAAGGCTACTGGTGTTTGTAAGTGGTAACAGAAAGCTTTCTCTTGTTGGTACCCTACCCCAAGTTACACTGTCACTTCTTTTTCCTAGTTGTTGTTTTGTCGGTTTGTATTCTCAACATAGACCCTTTTCCTTCCTAACCTTGGCTGTCCTGAACCTTACTGTCCTTGAACTCAGTGATTTGCCTGTCTTGCTGGGATGAAACTGTGAGCTACCATCCAGAAGGAAGCACCCTGCTGAGGTTAGATTGGGGTCTCTTCCATTTTCCTCTATGAACATGCATATGGCAGGCCTGTTCTTTCTTTTTTACTTTTCCTTTTCTTTTTAAAGATTTATTTATTTATTATATTTAAGTATGCTGTAGCTATCTTCAGACAGTCCAGAAGAGGGTGTCAGATTCTGAAGAATCTAAATCATTCTTATTGTCTGCATATGATGTATATAAACACAGCCTCACATAAACTCAAAAAAAAAAAAAGAAAGAAAGAAAGATGTGGCTACAGAGAGGGCTCAACAATTAAGAGCATTGTCTCCTCTTCCAGAGAACCTGGGCTCAATTACCAATATTATATATGGTGGCCCATCTCCAGTTCCAGGGGATCTAATACTCTGTTCTGGAGTCTGTGGGCACAGCATACACATGCAAAACATTCTTACACAATCATTGAGAGAGGAGAGAGAGGGGTTGAGAGAGAGGGGAGGTAATCATACCTCCTGACGAGTTTGAAGACCTGAGCTTCATCACTCACACAAATAAATAAATGCAAAATATTTTTTTATAAATAAACTCTGCCATTGCCCTTTAAAAATTCCTAGAAAACAAGTTTTATAAGCAACAGTTATATTTACTATATCTAAAGGACAGTCATGAGCATATTCAATAAATAGAAAAAGGCCTGTTAGTCTTAGAAATGGAAAAGACAAACCAAGGAAGGTTTGCAATTACATAATGAGGCAGCTCAGCCCAGCTCTAAGGTTGGAAATAAGACTCGAGAATAGGATACACCTGAAGACAGCCAGCCATTGTTTTTTGTTTTGGAGGCTGAAAGGATACACCTGAAGACAGCCAATGCTGTGTGATGGTGATCTGGTATTTTTTTTTTAATTTTTAAAAACTTTAACACTTTTTATAAAACTTTTATAAAAACTTTTTCTTTCTTTCTTCCTTTCTTCTTTCCTTTCTTCCTTTCCTCACCCTAGCCCCTACCCTAGCCCTGTCTTTCACCAGGGTGGCCTCGAACTCAGAAACTGACTGCCTCTATCTACAGAGTGCTCTCATTAAGAGTTTGAGCCACCACTGAATGTAGGGTTTTCTAAGCCTTACCTTGCTCTTGGTGTCTATTCTCAGCTGTGAAACCCTAATTAACACAAGTAGGCAGTCCTGGGTCAGCCAGAGCTACAGACTGAGGACTTCTCTAAAAACAAATAAAACAAAACAAAACAACAAATAGAAATAATAAAATACATAAATTAAGCAAACACAGCATAGCTTTTCTCTCTCTAGGTGGTACTCAGAAATTCCAGCAGTTGGCCTGTGACACCTCAGCTCAGTATATGTGAGGCTGTGTTTATGTACATCCTATGCAGACCATAAGAGGGATTTACATTCTCCAGAATCTGACACCCTCCTCTGGAGTGTCTAAAGAAAGCTACAGTGTACTTATATCTAAGAAATACATAAAAAATAAATAAATAAATAAATAAATATTTTTTAAAAAGGATAAGAAAGAAAGAAAGACCAGGCAGGCCTGCCATCCTTATCTCTGTCTGTCTGTCTGTCTGTCTGTCTGATCCCCTGGAACTGGAGATGGGCCACCTTGTAGGTGCTGGTAGTTGATCCCAGCTTCTCTGGAAGAGGAGACAATGCTGTTAATTGTTGAACCATTTCAGTGGCCCCACCCATTTTTAATTTTTAGAAGTATATGTGAGGCTGTGTTTATGTACATCATATGCAGACCATAAGAGGGATTTAGATTCTCCAGAATCTGACACCCTCTTCTGGAGTGTCTGAAGACGGCTACAGTGTACTTATATCTAACAAATACATAAATAAATAAATAAATAAAGATTTTTTAAAAAGTATAAGAAATAAAGAAAGACCAGGCAGGCCTCTCTGTCTGTCTGTCTGTCTGATCCACTGGAACTGGAGATGGGCCACAATAAGGTGCTGGTAGTTTATCCCAGGTTCTCTGAAAGAGGAGACAATGCTGTTAATTGTTGAGCCCTCTCAGTGGCCCCACACATCTTTAAATTTTTAGAAGTATATGTGAGGCTGTGTTTATGTACATCATATGCAGACCAAAAGAGGGATTTAGATTCTCCAGAATCTGACACCCTCTTCTGGAGTGTCTGAAGACAGCTACAGTGTACTTATATCTAATAAATACATAAATAAATATATAAATAAACATTTTTTAAAAAGGATAAGAAAGAAAGAAAGACCAGGCAGGCCTGCCATCCTTAGCACTGTCTGTATGTCTGTCTGTCTGATCCCCTGGAACTTGAGATGGGCCACCATATAGTTGCTGGTAGTTGATCCCAGGTACTCTGGAAGAGGAGACAATGCTGTTAATTGTTGAGCTTTTAGAGTGGCCCCACCCTTCTTTAAATTTTTAGAAGTATATGTGAGGCTGTGTTTATGTACATCATATGCAGACCATAAGAGGGATTTAGATTCTCCAGAATCTGACACCCTCTTCTGTAGTGTCTGAACAGCTACAGTGTACTTATATCTACTAAATACATAAATAAATAAATAAATAAACATTTTTTAAAAAGGATAAGAAAGAAAGAAAGACCAGGCAGGCATGCCATCCATATCTCTGCCTGTCTGTCTGTCTGTCTATGTGATCCCCGGGAACTGGAGATCGGCCACCATATAGTTGCTGGTAGTTGATCCAAGGTTCTCTGGAAGAGGAGACAATGCTCTTAATTGTTGAGCCCTTTCAGTGGCCCCACACTTCTTTAAATATTTAGAAGTATATGTGAGGCTGTGTTTATGTACATCATATTCAGATTATAAGAGGATTTAGATTCTCCAGAATCTGACACCCTCTACTGGAGTGTCTGAAGACAGCTACAGTGTACTTATATGTAATAAATAAATAAATAAATAAACATTTTTTAAAAAGGATAAGAAACAAAGTAAGACCAGGCAGGCCTGCCATCCTTATCTCTGTCTGTCTGTCTGTCTGTCTGATCCCCTGGAACTGGAGATGGGCCACCATATAGTTGCTGGTAGTTGATCCAAGGTTCTCTGGAAGAGGAGACAATGCTCTTAATTGTTGAGCCCTTTCAGTGGCCCCACACTTCTTTAAATATTTAGAAGTATATGTGAGCTGTGTTTAAGTACATCATATTCAGATTATAAGAGGATTTAGATTCTCCAGAATCTGACACCCTCTACTGGAGTGTCTGAAGACAGCTACAGTGTACTTATATATAATAAATAAATACATAAATAAATAAATAAATAAATAAATAAATAAACATTTTTAAAAAAGTATAAGAAAGAAAGTAAGACCAGGCAGGCCTGCCATCCTTATCTCTGTCTGTCTGTCTGTCTGATCCCCTGGAACTGGAGATGGGCTACCATATAGTTGCTGGTAGTTGATCCCAGGTTCTCTGGAAGAGGAGACAATGCTGTTAATTGTTGAGCCCTATCAGTGGCCCTACCCATCTTTAAATTTTTAGAAGTGTATGTGAGGCTGTGTTTATGTACATCATATGCAGACCAGAAGAGGGATTTAGATTCATCAGAATCTGACACCCTCTTCTGGAGTGTCTGAAGACAGCTACAGTGTACTTATATCTAATAAATACATAAATAAATACAATTTTTTAAAAAAGGATAAGAAAGAAAGAAAGAAAGACCATGCAGGCCTGCCATACTTATCCTTGTCTGTCTGTCTGTCTGTCTGATCCCCTGGGAGTGGAGATGGGCCACCATATAGTTGCAGGTAGTTGATCCCAGGTTCTCTGTAAGAGGAGACAATGTGGTTAATTGCTAAGCCCTTTCAGTGGCCCCCCTCCCATCTTTAAATTTTAAGAAGTAAACGTGAGGCTGTGTTTATGTACATCATATGCAGACAATAAGAGGGATTTAGATTCTCCAGAATCTGACAACTTCTTCTGGAGTGTCTGAAGACGGCTACAGTGTATTTATATCTAATAAACATATAAATAAATAAATAAACATTTTTTAAAAAGGATAAGAAAGAAAGAAAGAACAGGCAGGCCTGCCATCCTTATCTCTGTCAGTCTGTCTGTCTGTCAGTCTGTCTGATCCCTTGGAACTGGAGATGGGCCACCATATATTTGCTGTTAGTTGATCCCAGGTTCTCTGGAAGAGGAGACAATGCTGTTAATTGTTGATCCCTTTCAGTGGCTCCACCTATCTTTAAATATTTAGAAGTATATGTTAGGCTGTGTTTATGTACATCATATGCAGACCATAAGAGGGATTTAGATTCTCCAGAATCTGACACCCTCTTCTGGAGTGTCTGAAGACAACTATAGTGTACTTATATCTAATAAATACATATATAAATAAATATAAATAAATACATAAACATTATTTTAAAAGGATAAGAAAGAAAGAAAGACCAGGCAGGCCTGCCATCCTAATCTCTGTCTGTCTGTCTGTCTGTCTGATCCCCTGGAACTGGAGATGGGCCACCTTGTAGTTGCTGGTAGTTGATCCCAGGTTCTCTGGAAGAGGAGACAATGCTGTTAATTGTTGAGCCCTTTCAGTGGCCCCACCCATTTTTAATTTTTAGAAGTATATGTGATGCTGTGTTTATGTACATCATATTCAGACCATAAGAGGGATTTAGATGCTCTAGAATCTGTCACCCTCTTATGGAGTGTCTGAAGACGGCTACAGTGTACTTATATCTAATAAATACATAAATAAATAAATAAATAAATAAACATTTTTTAAAAAGTATAAGAAAGAAAGTAAGACCAGGCAGGCCTGCCATCCTTATCTCTGTCTCTCTGTCTGTCTGTCTGTCTGATCCACTGGAACTGGAGATGGGCCACGATAAGGTGCTGGTAGTTTATCCCAGGTTCTCTGAAAGAGGAGACAATGCTGTTAATTGTTGAGCCCTCTCAGTGGCCCCACACATCTTTAAATTTTTAGAAGTATATGTGAGGCTGTGATTATGTACATCATATGCAGACCATAAGAAGGATTTAGATTCTCCAGAATCTGACACCATCTTCTGGAGTGTCAGAAGACAGCTACAGTGTACTTATATCTAATAAATACATAAATAAATATATAAATAAACATTTTTTTTAAAAGGATAAGAAAGAAAGAAAGACCAGGCAGGCCTGCCATCCTTATCACTGTCTGTATGTCTGTCTGTCTGATCCCCTGGAACTGGAGCTGGGCCACCATATAGTTGCTGGTAGTTGATCCCAGGTACTCTGGAAGAGGAGACAATGCTGTTAATTGTTGAGCTTTTAGAGTGGCCCCACCCTTCTTTAAATTTTTAGAAGTATATGTGAGGCTGTGTTTATGTACATCATATGCAGACCATAAGAGGGATTTAGATTCTCCAGAATCTGACACCCTCTTCTGGAGTGTCTGAACAGCTACAGTGTACTTGTATCTAATAAATACATAAATACATAAATAAATAAATAAATAAATAAATAAATATTTTTTAAAAAGGATAAGTAAGAAAGAAAGACCAGGCTGGCCTGCCATCCTTATCACTGTCTGTATGTCTGTCTGTCTGATCCCCTGGAACTGGAGATGGGCCACCATATAGTTGCTGGTAGTTGATCCCAGGTACTCTGGAAGAGGAGACAATGCTGTTAATTGTTGAGCTTTTAGAGTGGCCCCACCCTTCTTTAAATTTTTAGAAGTATATGTGAGGCTGTGTTTATGTACATCATATGCAGACCATAAGAGGGATTTAGATTCTCCAGAATCTGACACTCTCTTCTGGAGTGTCTGAACAGCTACAGTGTACTTATATCTAATAAATAAATAAATAAATAAATAAATAAACGAACATTTTTTTTAAAAAAAGGATAAGAAAGAAAGAAAGACCAGGCAGGCCTGCCATCCTTATCACTGTCTGTCTGTCTGTCTGTCTGATCCCCTGGAACTGTAGATGGGCCACCTTTTAGGTGCTGGTAGTTGATCCCAGGTTCTCTGGAAGAGGAGACAATGCTGTTAATTGTTGAGTCCTTTCAGTGGCCCCACCTATTTATAATTTTTAGACGTATATGTGAGGCTGTGTTTATGTACATCATATTCAGACCATAAGAGGGATTTAGATTCTCTAGAATCTGACACCCTCTTCTGGAGTGTCTGAAGACGGCTACAGTGTACTTATATCTAATAAATAAATAAATAAATAAATAAATAAATAAATAAATAAATAAATAAACAATTTTTAAAAAGTATAAGAAATAAAGAAAGACCAGGCAGGCCTGCCATCCTTATCTCTGTCTCTCTGTCTGTTTCTCTGTATGTCTGATCCACTGGAACTGGAGATGGGCCACCATAAGGTGCTGGTAGTTTATCCCAGGTTCTCTGAAAGAGGAGACAATGCTGTTCATTGTTGAGCTCTCTCAGTGGCCCCACACATCTTTAAATTTTTAGAAGTATATGCGAGGCTGTGTTTATGTACATCATATGCAGACCATAACAGGGATTTAGATTCTCCAGAATCTGACACCCTCTTCTGGAGTGTCTGAAGACAGCTACAGTGTACATATATCTAATAAATACATACATAAATATATAAATAAACATTTTTTTAAAAGGATAAGAAAGAAAGAAAGACCAGGCAGGCCTGCCATCCTTATCACTGTCTGTATGTCTGTCTGTCTGATCCCCTGGAACTGGAGATGGGCCACCATATTGTTGCTGGTAGTTGATCCCAGGTACTCTGGAAGAGGAGACAATGCTGTTAATTGTTGAGATTTTAGAGTGGCCCCACCCTTCTTTAAATTTTTAGAAGTATATTTGAGGCTGTGTTTATGTACATCATATGCAGACCATAAGAGGGATTTAGATTCTCCAGAATCTGACACCCTCTTCTGGAGTATCTGAACAGCTACAGTGTACTTATATCTAATAAATAAATAAATAAATAAATAAATAAATAAATAAATAAACGAACATTTTTTTAAAAAAAGGATAAGAAAGAAAGAAAGACCAGGCAGGCCTGCCATCCTTATCACTGTCTGTCTGTCTGTCTGTCTGATCCCCTGGAACTGTAGATGGGCCACCTTTTAGGTGCTGGTAGTTGATCCCAGGTTCTCTGGAAGAGGAGACAATGCTGTTAATTGTTGAGTCCTTTCAGTGGCCCCACCTATTTATAATTTTTAGACGTATATGTGAGGCTGTGTTTATGTACATCATATTCAGACCATAAGAGGGATTTAGATTCTCTAGAATCTGACACCCTCTTCTGGAGTGTCTGAAGACGGCTACAGTGTACTTATATCTAATTAATAAATAAATAAATAAATAAATAAACAATTTTTAAAAAGTATAAGAAATAAAGAAAGACCAGGCAGGCCTGCCATCCTTATCTCTGTCTCTCTGTCTGTCTGTCTGTCTGTCTGATCCACTGGAACTGGAGATGGGCCACCATAAGGTGCTGGTAGTTTATCCCAGGTTTCTGAAAGAGGAGACAATGCTGTTACTTGTTGAGCCCTCTCATTGGCCCCACACATCTTTAAATTTTTAGAAGTATATGTGAGGCTGTGTTTATGTACATCATATGCAGAGCATAAGAGGGATTTAGATTCTCCAGAATCTGACACCCTCTTCTGGGGTGTCTGAAGACAGCTACAGTGTACTTATATCTAATAAATACATAAATAAATATATAAATAAACATTTTTTTGAAAAGGATAAGAAAGAAAGAATGACCAGGCAGGCCTGCCATGCTTATCACTGTCTGTATGTCTGTCTGTCTGATCCCCTGGAACTGGAGATGGGCCACCATATAGTTGCTGGTAGCTGATCCCTAGTACTCTGGAAGAGGAGACAATGCTGTTAATTGTTGAGCTTTTAGAGTGCTCCAACCCTTCTTTAAATTTTTAGAATTATATGTGAGGCTGTGTTTATGTACATCATATGCAGACCATAAGAGGGATTTAGATTCTCCAGAATCTGACACCCTCTTCTGGAGTGTCTGAACAGCTACAGTGTACTTATATTTAATAATAAATAAAAAAATAAATACATAAATAAATATATAAATAAACATTTTTTTAAAAAGGATAAGAAAGAAAGAAAGACCAGGCAGGCCTGCCATCCTTATCACTGTCTGTATGTCTCTCTGTCTGATCCCCTGGAACTGGAGATGGGCCACCATATAGTTGCTGGTAGTTGATCCCAAGTACTCTGGAAGAGGAGACAATGCTGTTAATTGTTGAGCTTTTAGAGTGGCCCAACCCTTCTTTAAATTTTTAGAATTATATGTGAGGCTGTGTTTATGTACATCATATGCAGACCATAAGAGGGATTTAGATTCTCCAGAATTTTACACCCTCTTCTGGAGTGTCTGAACAGCTACAGTGTACTTATATCTAATAATAAATAAATAAATAAATAAATAAATAAATAAATAAATAAATAAACATTTTTTAAAAAAAGGATAAGAAAGAAAGAAAGACCAGGCAGGCCTGCCATCCTTATCACTGTCTGTCTGTCTGTCTGTCTGATCCCCTGGAACTGGAGATGGGCTACATTTTAGGTGCTGGTAGTTGATCCCAGGTTCTCTGGAAGAGGAGACAATGCTGTTAATTGTTGAGTCCTTTCAGTGGCCCCACCTATTTATAATTTTTAGAAGTATATGTGAGGCTGTGTTTATGTACATCATATTCAGACCATAAGAGGGATTTAGATTCTCTAGAATCTGACACCCTCTTCTGGAGTGTCTGAAGACGGCTACAATGTACTTATATCTAATAAATACATAAATAAATAAATAAATAAATAAACATTTTTTAAAAAGTATAAAAAATAAAGAAAGACCAGGCAGACCTGCCATCCTTATCTCTGTCTCTCTGTCTGTCTGTCTGTCTGTCTTATCCCCTGGAACTTGAGATGGGCCACCATATAGTTGCTGGTAGTTGATCCCACGTTCTCTGGAAGAAGAGACAATGCTGTTAATTGTTGAGCCCTTTCAGTGGGCCCACCCATCTTTAAATTTTTAGAAGTATATGTGAGGCTGTGTTTATGTACATCATATGCAGACCATAAGAGGGATTTAGATTCTCCAGAATTTTACACCCTCTTCTGGAGTGTCTGAACAGCTACAGTGTACTTATATCTAATAATAAATAAATAAATAAATAAATAAATAAATAAATAAATAAATAAACATTTTTTAAAAAAAGGATAAGAAAGAAAGAAAGACCAGGCAGGCCTGCCATCCTTATCACTGTCTGTCTGTCTGTCTGTCTGATCCCCTGGAACTGGAGATGGGCTACATTTTAGGTGCTGGTAGTTGATCCCAGGTTCTCTGGAAGAGGAGACAATGCTGTTAATTGTTGAGTCCTTTCAGTGGCCCCACCTATTTATAATTTTTAGAAGTATATGTGAGGCTGTGTTTATGTACATCATATTCAGACCATAAGAGGGATTTAGATTCTCTAGAATCTGACACCCTCTTCTGGAGTGTCTGAAGACGGCTACAATGTACTTATATCTAATAAATACATAAATAAATAAATAAATAAATAAACATTTTTTAAAAAGTATAAAAAATAAAGAAAGACCAGGCAGACCTGCCATCCTTATCTCTGTCTCTCTGTCTGTCTGTCTGTCTGTCTGATCCACTGGAACTGGAGATGGGCCACCATAAGGTGCTGGTAGTTTATCCCAGGTTCTCTGAAAGAGGAGACAATGCTGTTAATTGTTGAGCCCTCTCAGTGGCCCCACACATCTTTAAATTTTTAGAAGTATATGTGAGTTTCTGTTTATGTACATCATATGCAGACCATAAGAGGGATTTAGATTCTCCAGAATCTGACACCCTCTTCTGGAGTGTCTGAAGACAGCTACAGTGTACTTATATCTAATAAATAAATAAATAAATAAATAAATAAATAAATAAATAAATAAACATATTTTTAAAAAGGATAAGAAAGATAGAAAGACCAGGCAGGCCTGCAATCCTTATCACTGTCTGTATGTCTGTCTGTCTGATCCCCTGGAACTGGAGATGGGACACCATATAGTTGCTGGTAGTTGATCCCAGGTACTCTGGAAGAGGAGACAATGCTGTTAATTGTTGAGCTTTTAGAGTGGCCCCACCTTTCTTTAATTTTTAGAAGTATATGTGAGGCTGTGTTTATGTACATCATATGCAGACCATAAGAGGGATTTAGATTCTCCAGAATCTGACACCCTCTTCTGGAGTGTCTGAACAGCTACAGTGTACTTATATCAAATAATAAATAAATAAATAAATAAATAAATAAATAAATAAATAAATAAACATTTTTTTTAAAAAAGTATAAGAAAGAAAGATAGACCAGGCAGGACTGCCATCCTTATCACTGTCTGTCTGTCTGTCTGTCTGATCCCCTGGAACTGGAGATGGGCCACCTTTTAGGTGCCGGTAGTTGATCCCAGGTTCTCTGGAAGAGGAGACAATGCTGTTAATTGTTGAGTCCTTTCAGTGGCCCCACCTATTTATAATTTTTAGAAGTATATGTGAGGCTGTGTTTATGTACATCATATTCAGACCATAAGAGGGATTTAGATTCTCTAGAATCTGACACCCTCTTCTGGAGTGTCTGAAGACGGCTACAGTGTACTTATATCTAATAAATACATAAATAAATAAATAAATAAATAAATAAATAAACATTTTTTAAAAAGTATAAGAAATAAAGAAAGACCAGGCAGACCTGCCATCCTTATCTCTGTCTCTGTCTGTCTGTCTGTCTGTCTGATCCACTGGAACTGGAGATGGGCCACCATAAGGTGCTGGTAGTTTATCCCAGGTTCTCTGAAAGAGGAGACAATGCTGTTAAATGTTGAGCCCTCTCAGTGGCCACATACATCTTTAAATTTTTAGAAGTATATGTGAGGCTTTGTTTATGTACATCATATACAGACCATAAGAGGGATTTAGATTCTCCAGATTCTGACACCCTCTTCTGGAGTGTCTGAAGACAGCTACAGTGTACTTATATCTAATAAATACATAAATAAATATATAAATAAACATTTTTTTAAAAAGGATAAGAAAGAAAGAAAGACCAGGCAGGCCTGCCATCCTTATCACTGTCTGTATGTCTGTCTGTCTGATCCTCTGGAACTGGAGATGAACCACCATATAGTTGCTGGTAGTTGATCCCAGGTACTCTGGAAGAGGAGACAATGCTGTTAATTGTTGAGCTTTTAGAGTGGCCCCACCCTTCTTTAAATTTTTAGAAGTATATGTGAGGCTGTGTTTATGTACATTATATGCAGACCATAAGAGGGATTTAGATTCTCCAGAATCTGACACCCTCTTCTGGAGAGTCTGAAGACAGCTACAGTGTACTTATATCTAATAAATACATAAATAAATAAATAAATAAATAAATAAATAAATTAATGAATAAATAAATAAATAAACAATTTTAAAAAGGATAAGAAAGAAAGAAAAATCAGGCAGGCCTGCCATCCTTATCTCTGTCTGTCTGTCTGTCTGTCTGATCCCCTGCAACTTGAGATGGGCCACCACATAGTTGCTGGTAGCTGATCCCAAGTTCTCTGGAAGAGGAGACAATGGTGTTAATTGTTGAGCCCTTTCAGTGGGCCCACCCATCTTTAAATATTTAGAAGTATATGTGAGGCTGTGTTTATGTACATCATATGCAGACCATAAGAGCGATTTAGATTCTCCAGAAGATGACACCCTCTTCTAGAGTGTCTGAAGACAGCTACAGTGTACTTATATCTAATAAATACATAAATAAATAAATAAATAAATAAATAAATAAATAAATAAACATGTTTTTAAAAGTATAAGAAAGAAAGAAAGACCAGGCAGGCCTCCATCCTTACCTCTGTCAGTCTGTCTGTCTGTCTGATCCCCTGGAACTGGAGATGGGCCACCTTTTAGGTGCTCGTAGTTGATCCCAGGTTCTCTGGAAGAAGAGACAATGCTGTTAATTGTTGAGCCCTTTCAGTGGCTCCACCTATCTTTAAATTTTGAGAAGTATATGTGAGGCTGTGTTTATGTACATCATATTCAGACCATAAGAGGGATTTAGATTCTCTAGAATCTGACACCATCTTCTGGAGTGTCTGAAGACGGCTACAATGTACTTATATCTAATAAATACATAAATAAATAAATAAATAAATAAATAAACATTTTTTAAAAAGTATAAGAAATAAAGAAAGACCAGGCAGGCCTGCCATCCATATCTCTGTCTCTCTGTCTGTCTGTCTGTCTGATCCTCTGGAACTGGAGATGGGCCACCATAAGGTGCTGGTAGTTTATCCCAGGTTCTCTGAAAGAGGAGACAATGCTGTTAATTGTTGAGCCCTCTCAGTGGCCCCACACATCTTTAAATTTTTAGAAGTATATATGAGGCTTTGTTTATGTACATCATATACAGACCATAAGAGGGATTTAGATTCTCCAGAATCTGACACCCTCTTCTGGAGTGTCTGAAGACAGCTACAGTGTACTTATATCTAATAAATACATAAATAAATATATAAATAAACATTTTTTTAAAAAGGATAAGAAAGAAAGAAAGACCAGGCAGGCGTGCCATCCTTATCACTGTCTGTATGTCTGTCTGTCTGATCCTCTGGAACTGGAGATGAACCACCATATAGTTGCTGGTAGTTGATCCCAGGTACTCTGGAAGAGGAGACAATGCTGTTAATTGTTGAGCTTTTAGAGTGGCCCCACCCTTCTTTAAATTTTTAGAAGTATATGTGAGGCTGTGTTTATGTACATCATATGCAGTCCATAAGAGGGATTTAGATTCTCCAGAATATGACACCCTCTTCTGAAGTGTCTGAAGACAGCTACAGTGTACTTATATCTAATAAATATATATATAAATAAATAAACATTTTTAAAACGTATAAGAAGAAAGAAAAACCAGGCAGGCCTGCAATCCTTGTCTGTCTGTCTGTATGTCTGTCTGTCTGATCGCCTGGAACTGGAGATGGGCCACAATATAGTTGCTGGTAGTTGATCCCAGGTCCTCTGGAAGAGGAGACAATGCTGTTAATTGTTGAGCCCTTTCAGTGGCCCCAACCATCTTTAAATTTTTAGAAGTATATGTGAGGCTGTGTTTATGTACATCATATGCAGACCATAAGAGGGATATAGATTCTCCAGAATCTGACACCCTCTTCTGGAGAGTCTGAAGACAGCTACAGTGTACTTATATCTAATAAATACATAAATAAATAAATAAATAAATTAATTAATTAATTAATTAATAAATAAACTATTTCAAAAAGGATAAGAAAGAAAGAAAAATCAGGCAGGCCTGCCATCCTTATCTCTGTCTGTCTGTCTGTCTGTATGATCCCCTGCAACTTGAGATGGGCCACCACATAGTTGCTGGTAGTTAATCCCACGTTCTCTGGAAGAGGAGACAATGGTGTTAATTGTTGAGCCCTTTCAGTGGGCCCACCCATCTTTAAATATTTAGAAGTATATGTGAGGCTGTGTTTATGTACATCATATGCAGACCATAATAGCGATTTAGATTCTCCAGAAGATGACACCCTCTTCTAGAGTGTCTGAAGACAGCTACAGTGTACTTATATGTAATAAATAAATAAATAAATAAACATTTTTAAAAAAGGATAATAAAGAAAGAGAGACCAGGCAGGCCTGCCATCCTTGTCTGTCTGTCTGTCTGTCTGATCCCCTGGAACTGGAGATGGGCCACCATATAATTGCTGGTAGTTGATCCCAGGTTCTCTGGAAGAGGAGTTAGTGCTTTTAATTGTTGAGCCCTTTCAGTGGCCCCACCCATCTTTAAATTTTTAGAAGTATATGTGAGGCTGTGTTCATATACATCATATGCAGACCATAAGAGGGATATAGATTCTCCAGAATCTGACACCCTCTTCGGGAGTGTTTGAAGACAGCTACAGTGTACTTATATCTAATAAATACATACTTAAATTAATAAACATTTTTTTAAAAGGATAAGAAAGAAGGAAAGACAAGGTAGGCCTGACATCCTTAACTCTATCTGTCTGTATGTTTGTCTGTCTGTCTGATCCCCTGGAACTGGAGATGGGCCACCATATAGTTGCTGGTAGTTGATCCCAGGTTCTCTATAAGAGGAGACAATGCTGTTAATTGTTGAGCTTTTAGAGTGGCCCCACCCTTCTTTAAATTTTTAGAAGTATATGTGAGGCTGTGTTTATGTACATCATATGCAGACCATAAGAGGGATATAGATTCTCCAGAATCTGACACCCTCTTCTGGAGTGTCTGAAGACAGCTACAGTGTACGTATATCTAATAAATACATAAATAAATAAATAAATAAATAAACAAACATTTTTTAAAAGGGATAAGAAAGAAAGAAAAACCAGGCAGGCCTGCCATCCTTGTCTGTCCTTCTCTCTGTCTGTCTGTCTTGCCTATCCCCTTGAGTAGCCTAGCCTAGTCCCTTGCCTTGACTAGCCCAGCCCCTTGCCTAGCCTAGCCTAGCCCAGCCCTGCCTTGCCTAGCCCTGCCTATCCCTGTCTTTAACCAGGCTGGCCTCGAACTCAGAAACTGACTGCCTCTGCCTCCAGAGTGCTCTCATTAAGAGCTCGAGCCACCACTGACTGTTGGGTTTTCTAAGTCTTACATAGGTATGGTCTGTTTCTCAGCTGTGAAACCCTAATTAACACATGTAGTCTGTCCTAGGTCAGCCATAGCTACAGACTGAGGCCTTTTCTAAAACAAAACAAAAGAAAACAAAAAATAGAAATAATAAAATAAATAAATTAAGCAACCACATGATATCTTTTCTTTCTTTCAATGATACTCAGAGCTTGAAGCAGTTCACCCATGAGACCTCAGCTCCGGACATTGAGGCTCTTTCCCTAACAAGTATTATGGCTGAACCTGAGGGGTTCTACTGCTGATTTTTGTCCCCCACTTTAAAAAAATAGTTGTTTTCAAAGGCTGCAGGTTCTTAGCCCTGTTCCTTGTTACAGTTGAGTCACAGCCCTGAAAGTTCAGTGGTAGTTAAAGGCACTGAGAAGGGCTTCCTATAGACATCAAAGACCAAGTCTTTGTTTTTAAAAAGTTAATCTGGATTACCCCACACCCTGGCATCCTTAGAATTCCTAGAAAGGAAGGCAGGGACCTGGGCAGAAGGGTGCAAGGCTACTGGTGTTTGTAAGTGGTAACAGAAAGCTTTCTCTTGTTGGTACCCTACCCCAAGTTACACTGTCACTTCTTTTTCCTAGTAATTGTTTTGTCGGTTTGTATTCTCAACATAGACCCTTTTCCTTCCTAACCTTGGCTGTCCTGAACCTTACTGTCCTTGAACTCAGTGATTTGCCTGTCTTGCTGGGATGAAACTGTGAGCTACCATCCAGAAGGAAGCACCCTGCTGAGGTTAGATTGGGGTCTCTTCCATTTTCCTCTATGAACATGCATATGGCAGGCCTGATCTTTCTTTTTTACTTTTCCTTTTCTTTTTAAAGATTTATTTATTTATTATATTTAAGTATGCTGTAGCTATCTTCAGACAGTCCAGAAGAGGGTGTCAGATTCTGAAGAATCTAAATCATTCTTATTGTCTGCATATGATGTATATAAACACAGCCTCACATATACTCAAAAAAAAAAAAAGAAAAAGAAAGATGTGGCTACAGAGAGGGCTCAACAATTAAGAGCATTGTCTCCTCTTCCAGAGAACCTGGGCTCAATTACCAGTATTATATATGGTGGCCCATCTCCAGTTCCAGGGGATCTAATACTCTGTTCTGGAGTCTGTGGGCACAGCATACACATGCAAAACATTCTTACACAATCATTGAGAGAGGAGAGAGAGGGGTTGAGAGAGAGGGGAGGTAATCATACCTCCTGACGAGTTTGAAGACCTGAGCTTCATCACTCACACAAATAAATAAATGCAAAATATTTTTTTATAAATAAACTCTGCCATTGCCCTTTAAAAATTCCTAGAAAACAAGTTTTATAAGCAACAGTTATATTTACTATATCTAAAGGACAGTCATGAGCATATTCAATAAATAGAAAAAGGCCTGTTAGTCTTAGAAATGGAAAAGACAAACCAAGGAAGGTTTGCAATTACATAATGAGGCAGCTCAGCCCAGCTCTAAGGTTGGAAATAAGACTCAAGAATAGGATACACCTGAAGACAGCCAGCCATTGTTTTTTGTTTTGGAGGCTGAAAGGATACACCTGAAGACAGCCAATGCTGTGTGATGGTGATCTGGTATTTTTTTTTTTAATTTTTAAAAACTTTAACACTTTTTATAAAACTTTTATAAAAACTTTTTATTATAAACTTTCCTTTCTTTCTTTCCTCACCCTAGCCCCTACCCTAGCCCTGTCTTTCACCAGGGTGGCCTCAAACTCAGAAACTGACTGCCTCTACCTACAGAGTGCTCTCATTAAGAGCTTGAGCCACCACTGAATGTAGGGTTTTCTAAGCCTTACCTTGCTCTTGGTGTCTGTTCTCAGCTGTGAAACCCTAATTAACACAAGTAGGCAGTCCTGGGTCAGCCAGAGCTACAGACTGAGGACTTCTCTAAAAACAAATAAAATAAAACAAAACAACAAATAGAAATAATAAAATACATAAATTAAGTAACCACAGCATAGCTTTTCTCTATCTAGGTGGTACTCAGAAATTCCAGAAGTTGGCCTGTGACACCTCAGCTCAGTATATATGAGGCTGTGTTTATGTACATCATATGCAGACCATAAGAGGGATTTACATTACCAGAATCTGACACCCTCCTCTGGAGTGTCTAAAGAAAGCTACAGTGTACTTATATCTAAGAAATACATAAATAAATAAATAAATAAATAAATAAATAAATAAATAAATAATAAATAAATATTTTTTAAAAAGGATAAGAAAGAAAGAAACACCAGGCAGGCCTGCCATCCTTATCTCTGTCTGCCTGTCTGTCTGATCCCCTGGAACTGGAGATGGGCCACCTTGTAGGTGCTGGTAGTTGATCCCACGTTCTCTGGAAGAGGAGACAATGCTGTTAATTTTTGAGCCCTTTCAGTGGCCCCACCCATTTTTAATTTTTACAAGTATATGTGAGGCTGTGTTTATGTACATCATATTCAAATCATAAGAGGGATTTAGATTCTCCAGAATCTGACACCCTCTTCTGGAGTGTCTGAAGACGGCTACAGTGTACTTATATCTAATAAATAAATAAATAAATAAATAAATAAATAAATAAACATTTTTTAAAAAGTATAAGAAATAAAGAAAGACCAGGCAGGCCTTCCATCCTTATCTCTGTCTCTCTGTCTGTCTGTCTGTCTGATGCACTGGAACTGGAGATGGGCCACCATAAGGTGCTGGTAGTTTATCCCAGGTTCTCTGAAAGAGGAGACAATGCTGTTAATTGTTGAGCCCTCTCACTGTCCCCACACATCTTTAAATTTTTAGAAGTATATGTGAGGCCTTGTTAATGTACATCATATGAAGACCATAAGAGGGATTTAGATTCTCCAGAATCTGACACCCTCTTCTGGAGTGTCTGAAGACAGCTACAGTGTACTTATATCTAATAAATACATAAATAAATAAATAAATAAATAAATAAACAAACATTTTTTTTAAAAAGGAAAGAAAGAAAGAAAGACCAGGCAGGCCTGCCATCCTTATCACTGTCTGTATGTCTGTCTGTCTGATCCCCTGGAACTGGAGATGGGCCACCATATAGTTGCTGGTAGTTGATCCCAGGTACTCTGGAAGAGGAGACAATGCTGTTAATTGTTGAGCTTTTAGAGTGGCCCCACCCTTCTTTAAATTTTTAGAAGTATATGTGAGGCTGTGTTTATGTACATCATATGCAGACCATAAGAGGGATATAGATTCTCCAGAATCTGACACCCTCTTCTGGAGTGTCTGAAGACAGCTACAGTGTAAGTATATCTAATAAATAAATAAATAAATAAATAAATAAATAAATAAATAAACAAACATTTTTTAAAAGGGATAAGAAAGAAAGAAAAACCAGGCAGGCCTGCCATCCTTGTCTGTCCTTCTCTCTGTCTGTCTGTCTTGCCTATCCCCTTGAGTAGCCTAGCCTAGTCCCTTACCTTGACTAGCCCAGCCCCTTGCCTAGCCTAGCCTAGCCCAGCCCTGCCTTGCCTAGCCCTGCCTATCCCTGTCTTTAACCAGGCTGGCCTCGATCTCAAAAACTGACTGCCTCTGCCTCCAGAGTGCTCTCATTAAGAGCTCGAGCCACCACTGACTGTTGGGTTTTCTAAGTCTTACATAGGTATGGTCTGTTTCTCAGCTGTGAAACCCTAATTAACACATGTAGTCTGTCCTAGGTCAGCCATAGCTACAGACTGAGGCCTTTTCTAAAACAAAACAAAAGAAAACAAAAAATAGAAATAATAAAATAAATAAATTAAGCAACCACATGATATCTTTTCTTTCTTTCAATGATACTCAGAGCTTGAAGCAGTTCACCCATGAGACCTCAGCTCCGGACATTGAGGCTCTTTCCCTAACAAGTATTATGGCTGAACCTGAGGGGTTCTACTGCTGATTTGTGTCCCCCACTTTAAAAAAATAGTTGTTTTCAAAGGCTGCAGGTTCTTAACCCTGTTCCTTGTTACAGTTGAGTCACAGCCCTGAAAGTTCAGTGGTAGTTAAAGGCACTGAGAAGGGCTTCCTATAGACATCAAAGACCAAGTCTTTGTTTTTAAAAATTTAATCTGGATTCCCCCACCCCCTGGCATCCTTAAAATTCCTAGAAAGGAAGGCAGGGACCTGGGCAGAAGTGTGCAAGGCTACTGGTGTTTGTAAGTGGTAACAGAAAGCTTTCTCTTGTTGGTACCCTACCCCAAGTTACACTGTCACTTCTTTTTCCTAGTTGTTGTTTTGTCGGTTTGTATTCTCAACATAGACCCTTTTCCTTCCTAACCTTGGCTGTCCTGAACCTTACTGTCCTTGAACTCAATGATTTGCCTGTCTTGCTGGGATGAAACTGTGAGCTACCATCCAGAAGGAAGCACCCTGCTGAGGTTAGATTGTGGTCTCTCCCATTTTCCTCTATGAACATGCATATGGCAGGCCTGTTCTTTCTTTTTTACTTTTCCTTTTCTTTTTAAAGATTTATTTATTTATTATATTTAAGTATGCTGTAGCTATCTTCAGACAGTCCAGAAGAGGGTGTCAGAATCTGAAGAATCTAAATCATTCTTAATGTCTGCATATGATGTATATAAACACAGCCTCACATATACTCAAAAAAAAAAAAAAAGAAAGATGTGGCTACAGAGAGGGCTCAACAATTAAGAGCATTGTCTCCTCTTCCAGAGAACCTGGGCTCAATTACCAGTATTATATATGGTGGCCCATCTCCAGTTCCAGGGGATCTAATACTCTGTTCTGGAGTCTGTGGGCACAGCATACACATGCAAAACATTCATACACAATCATTGAGAGAGGAGAGAGAGGGGTTGAGAGAGAGAGGAGGTAATCATACCTCCTGACGAGTTTGAAGACCTGAGCTTCATCACTCACACAAATAAATAAATGCAAAATATTTTTTTATAAATAAACTCTGCCATTGCCCTTTAAAAATTCCTAGAAAACAAGTTTTATAAGCAACAGTTATATTTACTATATCTAAAGGACAGTCATGAGCATATTCAATAAATAGAAAAAGGCCTGTTAGTCTTAGAAATGGAAAAGACAAACCAAGGAAAGTTTGCAATTACATAATGAGGCAGCTCAGCCCAGCTCTAAGGTTGGAAATAAGACTCGAGAATAGGATACACCTGAAGACAGCCAGCCATTGTTTTTTGTTTTGGAGGCTGAAAGGATACACCTGAAGACAGCCAATGCTGTGTGATGGTGATCTGGTATTTTTTTTTTAATTTTTAAAAACTTTAACACTTTTTATAAAACTTTTATAAAAACTTTTTATTATAAACTTTTCTTTCTTTCTTTCTTTCTTTCTTTCCTCACCCTAGCCCCTACCCTAGCCCTGTCTTTCACCAGGGTGGCCTCAAACTCAGAAACTGACTGCCTCTGCCTACAGAGTGCTCTCATTAAGAGCTTGAGCCACCACTGAATGTAGGGTTTTCTAAGCCTTACCTTGCTCTTGGTGTCTGTTCCCAGCTGTGAAACCCTAATTAACACAAGTAGGCAGTCCTGGGTCAGCCAGAGCTACAGACTGAGGACTTCTCTAAAAACAAATAAAACAAAACAAAACAACAAATAGAAATAATAAAATACATAAATTAAGCAACCACAGCATAGCTTTTCTCTATCTAGGTGGTACTCAGAAATTCCAGCAGTTGGCCTGTGACACCTCAGCTCAGTATATGTGAGGCTGTGTTTATGTACATCATATGCAGACCATAAGAGGGATTTACATTACCAGAATCTGACACCCTCCTCTGGAGTGTCTAAAGAAAGCTACAGTGTACTTATATCTAAGAAATACATAAATAAATAAATAAATAAATAAATATTTATTAAAAAGGATAAGAAAGAAAGAAACACCAGGCAGGCCTGCCATCCTTATCTCTGTCTGCCTGTCTGTCTGATCCCCTGGAACTGGAGATGGGCCACCTTGTAGGTGCTGGTAGTTGATCCCACGTTCTCTGGAAGAGGAGACAATGCTGTTAATTGTTGAGCCCTTTCAGTGGCCCCACCCATTTTTAATTTTTAGAAGTATATGTGAGGCTGTGTTTATGTACATCATATTCAAATCATAAGAGGGATTTAGATTCTCCAGAATCTGACACCCTCTTCTGGAGTGTCTGAAGACGGCTACAGTGTACTTATATCTAATAAATAAATAAATAAATAAATAAATAAATAAATAAACATTTTTTAAAAAGTATAAGAAATAAAGAAAGACCAGGCAGGCCTTCCATCCTTATCTCTGTCTCTGTCTGTCTGTCTGTCTGATCCACTGGAACTGGAGATGGGCCACCATATGTTGCTGGTAGTTTATCCCAGGTTCTTTGAAAGAGGAGACAATGCTGTTAATTGTTGAGCCCTCTCACTGTCCCCACACATCTTTAAATTTTTAGAAGTATATGTGAGGCCTTGTTTATGTACATCATATGAAGACCATAAGAGGGATTTAGATTCTCCAGAATCTGACACCCTCTTCTGGAGTGTCTGAAGACAGCTACAGTGTACTTATATCTAATAAATACATAAATAAATAAATAAATAAATAAATAAATAAATAAACAAACATTTTTTTAAAAAGGATAAGAAAGAAAGAAAGACCAGGCAGGCCTGCCATCCTTATCACTGTCTGTATGTCTGTCTGTCTGATCCCCTGGAACTGGAGATGGGCCACCATATAGTTGCTGGTAGTTGATCCCAGGTACTCTGGAAGAGGAGACAATGCTGTTAATTGTTGAGCTTTTAGAGTGGCCCCACCCTTCTTTAAATTTTTAGAAGTATATGTGAGGCTGTGTTTATGTACATCATATGCAGACCATAAGAGGGATATAGATTCTCCAGAATCTGACACCCTCTTCTGGAGTGTCTGAAGACAGCTACAGTGTACGTATATCTAATAAATACATAAATAAATAAATAAATAAATAAATAAACAAACATTTTTTAAAAGGGATAAGAAAGAAAGAAAAACCAGGCAGGCCTGCCATCCTTGTCTGTCCTTCTCTCTGTCTGTCTGTCTTGCCTATCCCCTTGAGTAGCCTAGCCTAGTCCCTTGCCTTGACTAGCCCAGCCCCTTGCCTAGCCTAGCCTAGCCCAGCCCTGCCTTGCCTAGCCCTGCCTATCCCTGTCTTTAACCAGGCTGGCCTCGAACTCAGAAACTGACTGCCTCTGCCTCCAGAGTGCTCTCATTAAGAGCTCGAGCCACCACTGACTGTTGGGTTTTCTAAGTCTTACATAGGTATGGTCTGTTTCTCAGCTGTGAAACCCTAATTAACACATGTAGTCTGTCCTAGGTCAGCCATAGCTACAGACTGAGGCCTTTTCTAAAACAAAACAAAAGAAAACAAAAAATAGAAATAATAAAATAAATAAATTAAGCAACCACATGATATCTTTTCTTTCTTTCAATGATACTCAGAGCTTGAAGCAGTTCACCCATGAGACCTCAGCTCCGGACATTGAGGCTCTTTCCCTAACAAGTATTATGGCTGAACCTGAGGGGTTCTACTGCTGATTTGGGTCCCCCACTTTAAAAAAATAGTTGTTTTCAAAGGCTGCAGGTTCTTAGCCCTGTTCCTTGTTACAGTTGAGTCACAGCCCTGAAAGTTCAGTGGTAGTTAAAGGCACTGAGAAGGGCTTCCTATAGACATCAAAGACCAAGTCTTTGTTTTTAAAAAGTTAATCTGGATTACCCCACACCCTGGCATCCTTAGAATTCCTAGAAAGGAAGGCAGGGACCTGGGCAGAAGGGTGCAAGGCTACTGGTGTTTGTAAGTGGTAACAGAAAGCTTTCTCTTGTTGGTACCCTACCCCAAGTTACACTGTCACTTCTTTTTCCTAGTAATTGTTTTGTCGGTTTGTATTCTCAACATAGACCCTTTTCCTTCCTAACCTTGGCTGTCCTGAACCTTACTGTCCTTGAACTCAGTGATTTGCCTGTCTTGCTGGGATGAAACTGTGAGCTACCATCCAGAAGGAAGCACCCTGCTGAGGTTAGATTGGGGTCTCTTCCATTTTCCTCTATGAACATGCATATGGCAGGCCTGATCTTTCTTTTTTACTTTTCCTTTTCTTTTTAAAGATTTATTTATTTATTATATTTAAGTATGCTGTAGCTATCTTCAGACAGTCCAGAAGAGGGTGTCAGATTCTGAAGAATCTAAATCATTCTTATTGTCTGCATATGATGTATATAAACACAGCCTCACATATACTCAAAAAAAAAAAAAAAGAAAAAGAAAGATGTGGCTACAGAGAGGGCTCAACAATTAAGAGCATTGTCTCCTCTTCCAGAGAACCTGGGCTCAATTACCAGTATTATATATGGTGGCCCATCTCCAGTTCCAGGGGATCTAATACTCTGTTCTGGAGTCTGTGGGCACAGCATACACATGCAAAACATTCTTACACAATCATTGAGAGAGGAGAGAGAGGGGTTGAGAGAGAGGGGAGGTAATCATACCTCCTGACGAGTTTGAAGACCTGAGCTTCATCACTCACACAAATAAATAAATGCAAAATATTTTTTTATAAATAAACTCTGCCATTGCCCTTTAAAAATTCCTAGAAAACAAGTTTTATAAGCAACAGTTATATTTACTATATCTAAAGGACAGTCATGAGCATATTCAATAAATAGAAAAAGGCCTGTTAGTCTTAGAAATGGAAAAGACAAACCAAGGAAGGTTTGCAATTACATAATGAGGCAGCTCAGCCCAGCTCTAAGGTTGGAAATAAGACTCAAGAATAGGATACACCTGAAGACAGCCAGCCATTGTTTTTTGTTTTGGAGGCTGAAAGGATACACCTGAAGACAGCCAATGCTGTGTGATGGTGATCTGGTATTTTTTTTTTTAATTTTTAAAAACTTTAACACTTTTTATAAAACTTTTATAAAAACTTTTTATTATAAACTTTCCTTTCTTTCTTTCCTCACCCTAGCCCCTACCCTAGCCCTGTCTTTCACCAGGGTGGCCTCAAACTCAGAAACTGACTGCCTCTACCTACAGAGTGCTCTCATTAAGAGCTTGAGCCACCACTGAATGTAGGGTTTTCTAAGCCTTACCTTGCTCTTGGTGTCTGTTCTCAGCTGTGAAACCCTAATTAACACAAGTAGGCAGTCCTGGGTCAGCCAGAGCTACAGACTGAGGACTTCTCTAAAAACAAATAAAATAAAACAAAACAACAAATAGAAATAATAAAATACATAAATTAAGTAACCACAGCATAGCTTTTCTCTATCTAGGTGGTACTCAGAAATTCCAGAAGTTGGCCTGTGACACCTCAGCTCAGTATATATGAGGCTGTGTTTATGTACATCATATGCAGACCATAAGAGGGATTTACATTACCAGAATCTGACACCCTCCTCTGGAGTGTCTAAAGAAAGCTACAGTGTACTTATATCTAAGAAATACATAAATAAATAAATAAATAAATAAATAAATAAATAAATAATAAATAAATATTTTTTAAAAAGGATAAGAAAGAAAGAAACACCAGGCAGGCCTGCCATCCTTATCTCTGTCTGCCTGTCTGTCTGATCCCCTGGAACTGGAGATGGGCCACCTTGTAGGTGCTGGTAGTTGATCCCACGTTCTCTGGAAGAGGAGACAATGCTGTTAATTTTTGAGCCCTTTCAGTGGCCCCACCCATTTTTAATTTTTACAAGTATATGTGAGGCTGTGTTTATGTACATCATATTCAAATCATAAGAGGGATTTAGATTCTCCAGAATCTGACACCCTCTTCTGGAGTGTCTGAAGACGGCTACAGTGTACTTATATCTAATAAATAAATAAATAAATAAATAAATAAATAAATAAACATTTTTTAAAAAGTATAAGAAATAAAGAAAGACCAGGCAGGCCTTCCATCCTTATCTCTGTCTCTCTGTCTGTCTGTCTGTCTGATGCACTGGAACTGGAGATGGGCCACCATAAGGTGCTGGTAGTTTATCCCAGGTTCTCTGAAAGAGGAGACAATGCTGTTAATTGTTGAGCCCTCTCACTGTCCCCACACATCTTTAAATTTTTAGAAGTATATGTGAGGCCTTGTTAATGTACATCATATGAAGACCATAAGAGGGATTTAGATTCTCCAGAATCTGACACCCTCTTCTGGAGTGTCTGAAGACAGCTACAGTGTACTTATATCTAATAAATACATAAATAAATAAATAAATAAATAAATAAACAAACATTTTTTTTAAAAAGGAAAGAAAGAAAGAAAGACCAGGCAGGCCTGCCATCCTTATCACTGTCTGTATGTCTGTCTGTCTGATCCCCTGGAACTGGAGATGGGCCACCATATAGTTGCTGGTAGTTGATCCCAGGTACTCTGGAAGAGGAGACAATGCTGTTAATTGTTGAGCTTTTAGAGTGGCCCCACCCTTCTTTAAATTTTTAGAAGTATATGTGAGGCTGTGTTTATGTACATCATATGCAGACCATAAGAGGGATATAGATTCTCCAGAATCTGACACCCTCTTCTGGAGTGTCTGAAGACAGCTACAGTGTAAGTATATCTAATAAATAAATAAATAAATAAATAAATAAATAAATAAATAAATAAACAAACATTTTTTAAAAGGGATAAGAAAGAAAGAAAAACCAGGCAGGCCTGCCATCCTTGTCTGTCCTTCTCTCTGTCTGTCTGTCTTGCCTATCCCCTTGAGTAGCCTAGCCTAGTCCCTTACCTTGACTAGCCCAGCCCCTTGCCTAGCCTAGCCTAGCCCAGCCCTGCCTTGCCTAGCCCTGCCTATCCCTGTCTTTAACCAGGCTGGCCTCGATCTCAAAAACTGACTGCCTCTGCCTCCAGAGTGCTCTCATTAAGAGCTCGAGCCACCACTGACTGTTGGGTTTTCTAAGTCTTACATAGGTATGGTCTGTTTCTCAGCTGTGAAACCCTAATTAACACATGTAGTCTGTCCTAGGTCAGCCATAGCTACAGACTGAGGCCTTTTCTAAAACAAAACAAAAGAAAACAAAAAATAGAAATAATAAAATAAATAAATTAAGCAACCACATGATATCTTTTCTTTCTTTCAATGATACTCAGAGCTTGAAGCAGTTCACCCATGAGACCTCAGCTCCGGACATTGAGGCTCTTTCCCTAACAAGTATTATGGCTGAACCTGAGGGGTTCTACTGCTGATTTGTGTCCCCCACTTTAAAAAAATAGTTGTTTTCAAAGGCTGCAGGTTCTTAACCCTGTTCCTTGTTACAGTTGAGTCACAGCCCTGAAAGTTCAGTGGTAGTTAAAGGCACTGAGAAGGGCTTCCTATAGACATCAAAGACCAAGTCTTTGTTTTTAAAAATTTAATCTGGATTCCCCCACCCCCTGGCATCCTTAAAATTCCTAGAAAGGAAGGCAGGGACCTGGGCAGAAGTGTGCAAGGCTACTGGTGTTTGTAAGTGGTAACAGAAAGCTTTCTCTTGTTGGTACCCTACCCCAAGTTACACTGTCACTTCTTTTTCCTAGTTGTTGTTTTGTCGGTTTGTATTCTCAACATAGACCCTTTTCCTTCCTAACCTTGGCTGTCCTGAACCTTACTGTCCTTGAACTCAGTGATTTGCCTGTCTTGCTGGGATGAAACTGTGAGCTACCATCCAGAAGGAAGCACCCTGCTGAGGTTAGATTGGGGTCTCTCCCATTTTCCTCTATGAACATGCATATGGCAGGCCTGTTCTTTCTTTTTTACTTTTCCTTTTCTTTTTAAAGATTTATTTATTTATTATATTTAAGTATGCTGTAGCTATCTTCAGACAGTCCAGAAGAGGGTGTCAGAATCTGAAGAATCTAAATCATTCTTAATGTCTGCATATGATGTATATAAACACAGCCTCACATATACTCAAAAAAAAAAAAAAGAAAGATGTGGCTACAGAGAGGGCTCAACAATTAAGAGCATTGTCTCCTCTTCCAGAGAACCTGGGCTCAATTACCAGTATTATATATGGTGGCCCATCTCCAGTTCCAGGGGATCTAATACTCTGTTCTGGAGTCTGTGGGCACAGCATACACATGCAAAACATTCTTACACAATCATTGAGAGAGGAGAGAGAGGGGTTGAGAGAGAGGGGAGGTAATCATACCTCCTGACGAGTTTGAAGACCTGAGCTTCATCACTCACACAAATAAATAAATGCAAAATATTTTTTTATAAATAAACTCTGCCATTGCCCTTTAAAAATTCCTAGAAAACAAGTTTTATAAGCAACAGTTATATTTACTATATCTAAAGGACAGTCATGAGCATATTCAATAAATAGAAAAAGGCCTGTTAGTCTTAGAAATGGAAAAGACAAACCAAGGAAAGTTTGCAATTACATAATGAGGCAGCTCAGCCCAGCTCTAAGGTTGGAAATAAGACTCGAGAATAGGATACACCTGAAGACAGCCAGCCATTGTTTTTTGTTTTGGAGGCTGAAAGGATACACCTGAAGACAGCCAATGCTGTGTGATGGTGATCTGGTATTTTTTTTTTAATTTTTAAAAACTTTAACACTTTTTATAAAACTTTTATAAAAACTTTTTATTATAAACTTTTCTTTCTTTCTTTCTTTCTTTCTTTCCTCACCCTAGCCCCTACCCTAGCCCTGTCTTTCACCAGGGTGGCCTCAAACTCAGAAACTGACTGCCTCTGCCTACAGAGTGCTCTCATTAAGAGCTTGAGCCACCACTGAATGTAGGGTTTTCTAAGCCTTACCTTGCTCTTGGTGTCTGTTCCCAGCTGTGAAACCCTAATTAACACAAGTAGGCAGTCCTGGGTCAGCCAGAGCTACAGACTGAGGACTTCTCTAAAAACAAATAAAACAAAACAAAACAACAAATAGAAATAATAAAATACATAAATTAAGCAACCACAGCATAGCTTTTCTCTATCTAGGTGGTACTCAGAAATTCCAGCAGTTGGCCTGTGACACCTCAGCTCAGTATATGTGAGGCTGTGTTTATGTACATCATATGCAGACCATAAGAGGGATTTACATTACCAGAATCTGACACCCTCCTCTGGAGTGTCTAAAGAAAGCTACAGTGTACTTATATCTAAGAAATACATAAATAAATAAATAAATAAATAAATATTTATTAAAAAGGATAAGAAAGAAAGAAACACCAGGCAGGCCTGCCATCCTTATCTCTGTCTGCCTGTCTGTCTGATCCCCTGGAACTGGAGATGGGCCACCTTGTAGGTGCTGGTAGTTGATCCCACGTTCTCTGGAAGAGGAGACAATGCTGTTAATTGTTGAGCCCTTTCAGTGGCCCCACCCATTTTTAATTTTTAGAAGTATATGTGAGGCTGTGTTTATGTACATCATATTCAAATCATAAGAGGGATTTAGATTCTCCAGAATCTGACACCCTCTTCTGGAGTGTCTGAAGACGGCTACAGTGTACTTATATCTAATAAATAAATAAATAAATAAATAAATAAATAAATAAACATTTTATAAAAAGTATAAGAAATAAAGAAAGACCAGGCAGGCCTTCCATCCTTATCTCTGTCTCTGTCTGTCTGTCTGTCTGATCCACTGGAACTGGAGATGGGCCACCATATGTTGCTGGTAGTTTATCCCAGGTTCTTTGAAAGAGGAGACAATGCTGTTAATTGTTGAGCCCTCTCACTGTCCCCACACATCTTTAAATTTTTAGAAGTATATGTGAGGCCTTGTTTATGTACATCATATGAAGACCATAAGAGGGATTTAGATTCTCCAGAATCTGACACCCTCTTCTGGAGTGTCTGAAGACAGCTACAGTGTACTTATATCTAATAAATACATAAATAAATAAATAAATAAATAAATAAATAAACAAACATTTTTTTAAAAAGGATAAGAAAGAAAGAAAGACCAGGCAGGCCTGCCATCCTTATCACTGTCTGTATGTCTGTCTGTCTGATCCCCTGGAACTGGAGATGGGCCACCATATAGTTGCTGGTAGTTGATCCCAGGTACTCTGGAAGAGGAGACAATGCTGTTAATTGTTGAGCTTTTAGAGTGGCCCCACCCTTCTTTAAATTTTTAGAAGTATATGTGAGGCTGTGTTTATGTACATCATATGCAGACCATAAGAGGGATATAGATTCTCCAGAATCTGACACCCTCTTCTGGAGTGTCTGAAGACAGCTACAGTGTACGTATATCTAATAAATACATAAATAAATAAATAAATAAATAAATAAATAAACAAACATTTTTTAAAAGGGATAAGAAAGAAAGAAAAACCAGGCAGGCCTGCCATCCTTGTCTGTCCTTCTCTCTGTCTGTCTGTCTTGCCTATCCCCTTGAGTAGCCTAGCCTAGTCCCTTGCCTTGACTAGCCCAGCCCCTTGCCTAGCCTAGCCTAGCCCAGCCCTGCCTTGCCTAGCCCTGCCTATCCCTGTCTTTAACCAGGCTGGCCTCGAACTCAGAAACTGACTGCCTCTGCCTCCAGAGTGCTCTCATTAAGAGCTCGAGCCACCACTGACTGTTGGGTTTTCTAAGTCTTACATAGGTATGGTCTGTTTCTCAGCTGTGAAACCCTAATTAACACATGTAGTCTGTCCTAGGTCAGCCATAGCTACAGACTGAGGCCTTTTCTAAAACAAAACAAAAGAAAACAAAAAATAGAAATAATAAAATAAATAAATTAAGCAACCACATGATATCTTTTCTTTCTTTCAATGATACTCAGAGCTTGAAGCAGTTCACCCATGAGACCTCAGCTCCGGACATTGAGGCTCTTTCCCTAACAAGTATTATGGCTGAACCTGAGGGGTTCTACTGCTGATTTGTGTCCCCCACTTTAAAAAAATAGTTGTTTTCAAAGGCTGCAGGTTCTTAGCCCTGTTCCTTGTTACAGTTGAGTCACAGCCCTGAAAGTTCAGTGGTAGTTAAAGGCACTGAGAAGGGCTTCCTATAGACATCAAAGACCAAGTCTTTGTTTTTAAAAAGTTAATCTGGATTACCCCACACCCTGGCATCCTTAGAATTCCTAGAAAGGAAGGCAGGGACCTGGGCAGAAGGGTGCAAGGCTACTGGTGTTTGTAAGTGGTAACAGAAAGCTTTCTCTTGTTGGTACCCTACCCCAAGTTACACTGTCACTTCTTTTTCCTAGTAATTGTTTTGTCGGTTTGTATTCTCAACATAGACCCTTTTCCTTCCTAACCTTGGCTGTCCTGAACCTTACTGTCCTTGAACTCAGTGATTTGCCTGTCTTGCTGGGATGAAACTGTGAGCTACCATCCAGAAGGAAGCACCCTGCTGAGGTTAGATTGGGGTCTCTTCCATTTTCCTCTATGAACATGCATATGGCAGGCCTGATCTTTCTTTTTTACTTTTCCTTTTCTTTTTAAAGATTTATTTATTTATTATATTTAAGTATGCTGTAGCTATCTTCAGACAGTCCAGAAGAGGGTGTCAGATTCTGAAGAATCTAAATCATTCTTATTGTCTGCATATGATGTATATAAACACAGCCTCACATATACTCAAAAAAAAAAAAAAAGAAAAAGAAAGATGTGGCTACAGAGAGGGCTCAACAATTAAGAGCATTGTCTCCTCTTCCAGAGAACCTGGGCTCAATTACCAGTATTATATATGGTGGCCCATCTCCAGTTCCAGGGGATCTAATACTCTGTTCTGGAGTCTGTGGGCACAGCATACACATGCAAAACATTCTTACACAATCATTGAGAGAGGAGAGAGAGGGGTTGAGAGAGAGGGGAGGTAATCATACCTCCTGACGAGTTTGAAGACCTGAGCTTCATCACTCACACAAATAAATAAATGCAAAATATTTTTTTATAAATAAACTCTGCCATTGCCCTTTAAAAATTCCTAGAAAACAAGTTTTATAAGCAACAGTTATATTTACTATATCTAAAGGACAGTCATGAGCATATTCAATAAATAGAAAAAGGCCTGTTAGTCTTAGAAATGGAAAAGACAAACCAAGGAAGGTTTGCAATTACATAATGAGGCAGCTCAGCCCAGCTCTAAGGTTGGAAATAAGACTCAAGAATAGGATACACCTGAAGACAGCCAGCCATTGTTTTTTGTTTTGGAGGCTGAAAGGATACACCTGAAGACAGCCAATGCTGTGTGATGGTGATCTGGTATTTTTTTTTTTAATTTTTAAAAACTTTAACACTTTTTATAAAACTTTTATAAAAACTTTTTATTATAAACTTTCCTTTCTTTCTTTCCTCACCCTAGCCCCTACCCTAGCCCTGTCTTTCACCAGGGTGGCCTCAAACTCAGAAACTGACTGCCTCTACCTACAGAGTGCTCTCATTAAGAGCTTGAGCCACCACTGAATGTAGGGTTTTCTAAGCCTTACCTTGCTCTTGGTGTCTGTTCTCAGCTGTGAAACCCTAATTAACACAAGTAGGCAGTCCTGGGTCAGCCAGAGCTACAGACTGAGGACTTCTCTAAAAACAAATAAAATAAAACAAAACAACAAATAGAAATAATAAAATACATAAATTAAGTAACCACAGCATAGCTTTTCTCTATCTAGGTGGTACTCAGAAATTCCAGAAGTTGGCCTGTGACACCTCAGCTCAGTATATATGAGGCTGTGTTTATGTACATCATATGCAGACCATAAGAGGGATTTACATTACCAGAATCTGACACCCTCCTCTGGAGTGTCTAAAGAAAGCTACAGTGTACTTATATCTAAGAAATACATAAATAAATAAATAAATAAATAAATAAATAAATAAATATTTTTTAAAAAGGATAAGAAAGAAAGAAACACCAGGCAGGCCTGCCATCCTTATCTCTGTCTGCCTGTCTGTCTGATCCCCTGGAACTGGAGATGGGCCACCTTGTAGGTGCTGGTAGTTGATCCCACGTTCTCTGGAAGAGGAGACAATGCTGTTAATTTTTGAGCCCTTTCAGTGGCCCCACCCATTTTTAATTTTTACAAGTATATGTGAGGCTGTGTTTATGTACATCATATTCAAATCATAAGAGGGATTTAGATTCTCCAGAATCTGACACCCTCTTCTGGAGTGTCTGAAGACGGCTACAGTGTACTTATATCTAATAAATAAATAAATAAATAAATAAATAAATAAATAAACATTTTTTAAAAAGTATAAGAAATAAAGAAAGACCAGGCAGGCCTTCCATCCTTATCTCTGTCTCTCTGTCTGTCTGTCTGTCTGATCCACTGGAACTGGAGATGGGCCACCATAAGGTGCTGGTAGTTTATCCCAGGTTCTCTGAAAGAGGAGACAATGCTGTTAATTGTTGAGCCCTCTCACTGTCCCCACACATCTTTAAATTTTTAGAAGTATATGTGAGGCCTTGTTAATGTACATCATATGAAGACCATAAGAGGGATTTAGATTCTCCAGAATCTGACACCCTCTTCTGGAGTGTCTGAAGACAGCTACAGTGTACTTATATCTAATAAATACATAAATAAATAAATAAATAAATAAATAAACAAACATTTTTTTTAAAAAGGAAAGAAAGAAAGAAAGACCAGGCAGGCCTGCCATCCTTATCACTGTCTGTATGTCTGTCTGTCTGATCCCCTGGAACTGGAGATGGGCCACCATATAGTTGCTGGTAGTTGATCCCAGGTACTCTGGAAGAGGAGACAATGCTGTTAATTGTTGAGCTTTTAGAGTGGCCCCACCCTTCTTTAAATTTTTAGAAGTATATGTGAGGCTGTGTTTATGTACATCATATGCAGACCATAAGAGGGATATAGATTCTCCAGAATCTGACACCCTCTTCTGGAGTGTCTGAAGACAGCTACAGTGTAAGTATATCTAATAAATAAATAAATAAATAAATAAATAAATAAACAAACATTTTTTAAAAGGGATAAGAAAGAAAGAAAAACCAGGCAGGCCTGCCATCCTTGTCTGTCCTTCTCTCTGTCTGTCTGTCTTGCCTATCCCCTTGAGTAGCCTAGCCTAGTCCCTTACCTTGACTAGCCCAGCCCCTTGCCTAGCCTAGCCTAGCCCAGCCCTGCCTTGCCTAGCCCTGCCTATCCCTGTCTTTAACCAGGCTGGCCTCGATCTCAAAAACTGACTGCCTCTGCCTCCAGAGTGCTCTCATTAAGAGCTCGAGCCACCACTGACTGTTGGGTTTTCTAAGTCTTACATAGGTATGGTCTGTTTCTCAGCTGTGAAACCCTAATTAACACATGTAGTCTGTCCTAGGTCAGCCATAGCTACAGACTGAGGCCTTTTCTAAAACAAAACAAAAGAAAACAAAAAATAGAAATAATAAAATAAATAAATTAAGCAACCACATGATATCTTTTCTTTCTTTCAATGATACTCAGAGCTTGAAGCAGTTCACCCATGAGACCTCAGCTCCGGACATTGAGGCTCTTTCCCTAACAAGTATTATGGCTGAACCTGAGGGGTTCTACTGCTGATTTGTGTCCCCCACTTTAAAAAAATAGTTGTTTTCAAAGGCTGCAGGTTCTTAACCCTGTTCCTTGTTACAGTTGAGTCACAGCCCTGAAAGTTCAGTGGTAGTTAAAGGCACTGAGAAGGGCTTCCTATAGACATCAAAGACCAAGTCTTTGTTTTTAAAAATTTAATCTGGATTCCCCCACCCCCTGGCATCCTTAAAATTCCTAGAAAGGAAGGCAGGGACCTGGGCAGAAGTGTGCAAGGCTACTGGTGTTTGTAAGTGGTAACAGAAAGCTTTCTCTTGTTGGTACCCTACCCCAAGTTACACTGTCACTTCTTTTTCCTAGTTGTTGTTTTGTCGGTTTGTATTCTCAACATAGACCCTTTTCCTTCCTAACCTTGGCTGTCCTGAACCTTACTGTCCTTGAACTCAATGATTTGCCTGTCTTGCTGGGATGAAACTGTGAGCTACCATCCAGAAGGAAGCACCCTGCTGAGGTTAGATTGGGGTCTCTCCCATTTTCCTCTATGAACATGCATATGGCAGGCCTGTTCTTTCTTTTTTACTTTTCCTTTTCTTTTTAAAGATTTATTTATTTATTATATTTAAGTATGCTGTAGCTATCTTCAGACAGTCCAGAAGAGGGTGTCAGAATCTGAAGAATCTAAATCATTCTTAATGTCTGCATATGATGTATATAAACACAGCCTCACATATACTCAAAAAAAAAAAAAAAGAAAGATGTGGCTACAGAGAGGGCTCAACAATTAAGAGCATTGTCTCCTCTTCCAGAGAACCTGGGCTCAATTACCAGTATTATATATGGTGGCCCATCTCCAGTTCCAGGGGATCTAATACTCTGTTCTGGAGTCTGTGGGCACAGCATACACATGCAAAACATTCATACACAATCATTGAGAGAGGAGAGAGAGGGGTTGAGAGAGAGGGGAGGTAATCATACCTCCTGACGAGTTTGAAGACCTGAGCTTCATCACTCACACAAATAAATAAATGCAAAATATTTTTTTATAAATAAACTCTGCCATTGCCCTTTAAAAATTCCTAGAAAACAAGTTTTATAAGCAACAGTTATATTTACTATATCTAAAGGACAGTCATGAGCATATTCAATAAATAGAAAAAGGCCTGTTAGTCTTAGAAATGGAAAAGACAAACCAAGGAAAGTTTGCAATTACATAATGAGGCAGCTCAGCCCAGCTCTAAGGTTGGAAATAAGACTCGAGAATAGGATACACCTGAAGACAGCCAGCCATTGTTTTTTGTTTTGGAGGCTGAAAGGATACACCTGAAGACAGCCAATGCTGTGTGATGGTGATCTGGTATTTTTTTTTTAATTTTTAAAAACTTTAACACTTTTTATAAAACTTTTATAAAAACTTTTTATTATAAACTTTTCTTTCTTTCTTTCTTTCTTTCTTTCCTCACCCTAGCCCCTACCCTAGCCCTGTCTTTCACCAGGGTGGCCTCAAACTCAGAAACTGACTGCCTCTGCCTACAGAGTGCTCTCATTAAGAGCTTGAGCCACCACTGAATGTAGGGTTTTCTAAGCCTTACCTTGCTCTTGGTGTCTGTTCCCAGCTGTGAAACCCTAATTAACACAAGTAGGCAGTCCTGGGTCAGCCAGAGCTACAGACTGAGGACTTCTCTAAAAACAAATAAAACAAAACAAAACAACAAATAGAAATAATAAAATACATAAATTAAGCAACCACAGCATAGCTTTTCTCTATCTAGGTGGTACTCAGAAATTCCAGCAGTTGGCCTGTGACACCTCAGCTCAGTATATGTGAGGCTGTGTTTATGTACATCATATGCAGACCATAAGAGGGATTTACATTACCAGAATCTGACACCCTCCTCTGGAGTGTCTAAAGAAAGCTACAGTGTACTTATATCTAAGAAATACATAAATAAATAAATAAATAAATAAATATTTATTAAAAAGGATAAGAAAGAAAGAAACACCAGGCAGGCCTGCCATCCTTATCTCTGTCTGCCTGTCTGTCTGATCCCCTGGAACTGGAGATGGGCCACCTTGTAGGTGCTGGTAGTTGATCCCACGTTCTCTGGAAGAGGAGACAATGCTGTTAATTGTTGAGCCCTTTCAGTGGCCCCACCCATTTTTAATTTTTAGAAGTATATGTGAGGCTGTGTTTATGTACATCATATTCAAATCATAAGAGGGATTTAGATTCTCCAGAATCTGACACCCTCTTCTGGAGTGTCTGAAGACGGCTACAGTGTACTTATATCTAATAAATAAATAAATAAATAAATAAATAAATAAATAAACATTTTTTAAAAAGTATAAGAAATAAAGAAAGACCAGGCAGGCCTTCCATCCTTATCTCTGTCTCTGTCTGTCTGTCTGTCTGATCCACTGGAACTGGAGATGGGCCACCATATGTTGCTGGTAGTTTATCCCAGGTTCTTTGAAAGAGGAGACAATGCTGTTAATTGTTGAGCCCTCTCACTGTCCCCACACATCTTTAAATTTTTAGAAGTATATGTGAGGCCTTGTTTATGTACATCATATGAAGACCATAAGAGGGATTTAGATTCTCCAGAATCTGACACCCTCTTCTGGAGTGTCTGAAGACAGCTACAGTGTACTTATATCTAATAAATACATAAATAAATAAATAAATAAATAAATAAACAAACATTTTTTTAAAAAGGATAAGAAAGAAAGAAAGACCAGGCAGGCCTGCCATCCTTATCACTGTCTGTATGTCTGTCTGTCTGATCCCCTGGAACTGGAGATGGGCCACCATATAGTTGCTGGTAGTTGATCCCAGGTACTCTGGAAGAGGAGACAATGCTGTTAATTGTTGAGCTTTTAGAGTGGCCCCACCCTTCTTTAAATTTTTAGAAGTATATGTGAGGCTGTGTTTATGTACATCATATGCAGACCATAAGAGGGATATAGATTCTCCAGAATCTGACACCCTCTTCTGGAGTGTCTGAAGACAGCTACAGTGTACGTATATCTAATAAATACATAAATAAATAAATAAATAAATAAATAAACAAACATTTTTTAAAAGGGATAAGAAAGAAAGAAAAACCAGGCAGGCCTGCCATCCTTGTCTGTCCTTCTCTCTGTCTGTCTGTCTTGCCTATCCCCTTGAGTAGCCTAGCCTAGTCCCTTGCCTTGACTAGCCCAGCCCCTTGCCTAGCCTAGCCTAGCCCAGCCCTGCCTTGCCTAGCCCTGCCTATCCCTGTCTTTAACCAGGCTGGCCTCGAACTCAGAAACTGACTGCCTCTGCCTCCAGAGTGCTCTCATTAAGAGCTCGAGCCACCACTGACTGTTGGGTTTTCTAAGTCTTACATAGGTATGGTCTGTTTCTCAGCTGTGAAACCCTAATTAACACATGTAGTCTGTCCTAGGTCAGCCATAGCTACAGACTGAGGCCTTTTCTAAAACAAAACAAAAGAAAACAAAAAATAGAAATAATAAAATAAATAAATTAAGCAACCACATGATATCTTTTCTTTCTTTCAATGATACTCAGAGCTTGAAGCAGTTCACCCATGAGACCTCAGCTCCTGGCATTGAGTCTCTTTCCCTAACAAGTATTATGGCTGAACCTGAGGGGTTCTACTGCTGATTTGTGTCCCCCACTTTAAAAAAAATAGTTGTTTTCAAAGGCTGCAGGTTCTTAGCCCTGTTCCTTGTTACAGTTGAGTCACAGCCCTGAAAGTTCAGTGGTAGTTAAAGGCACTGAGAAGGGCTTCCTATAGACATCAAAGACCAAGTCTTTGTTTTTAAAAATTTAATCTGGATTCCCCGACCCCCTGGCATCCTTAAAATTCCTAGAAAGGAAGGCAGGGACCTGGGCAGAAGTGTGCAAGGCTACTGGTGTTTGTAAGTGGTAACAGAAAGCTTTCTCTTGTTGGTACCCTACCCCAAGTTACACTGTCACTTCTTTTTCCTAGTTGTTGTTTTGTCGGTTTGTATTCTCAACATAGACCCTTTTCCTTCCTAACCTTGGCTGTCCTGAACCTTACTGTCCTTGAACTCAATGATTTGCCTGTCTTGCTGGGATGAAACTGTGAGCTACCATCCAGAAGGAAGCACCCTGCTGAGGTTAGATTGGGGTCTCTTCATTTTCCTCTATGAACATGCATATGGCAGGCCTGTTCTTTCTTTTTTACTTTTCCTTTTCTTTTTAAAGATTTATTTATTTATTATAATTAAGTATGCTGTAGCTATCTTCAGACAGTCCAGAAGAGGGTGTCAGATTCTGAAGAATCTAAATCATTCTTATTGTCTGCATATGATGTATATAAACACAGCCTCACATATACTCAAAAAAAAAAAAAAAAGAAAAAGAAAGATGTGGCTACAGAGAGGGCTCAACAATTAAGAGCATTGTCTCCTCTTCCAGAGAACCTGGGCTCAATTACCAGTATTATATATGGTGGCCCATCTCCAGTTCCAGGGGATCTAATACTCTGTTCTGGAGTCTGTGGGCACAGCATACACATGCAAAACATTCATACACAATCATTGAGAGAGGAGAGAGAGGGGTTGAGAGAGAGGGGAGGTAATCATACCTCCTGACGAGTTTGAAGACCTGAGCTTCATCACTCACACAAATAAATAAATGCAAAATATTTTTTTATAAATAAACTCTGCCATTGCCCTTTAAAAATTCCTAGAAAACAAGTTTTATAAGCAACAGTTATATTTACTATATCTAAAGGACAGTCATGAGCATATTCAATAAATAGAAAAAGGCCTGTTAGTCTTAGAAATGGAAAAGACAAACCAAGGAAGGTTTGCAATTACATAATGAGGCAGTTCAGCCCAGCTCTAAGTTTGGAAATAAGACTCGAGAATAGGATACACCTGAAGACAGCCAGCCATTGTTTTTTGTTTGGAGGCTGAAAGGATACACCTGAAGACAGCCAATGCTGTGTGATGGTGATCTGGTATTTTTTTTTTAAATTTTTAAAAACTTTAACACTTTTTATAAAACTTTTATAAAAACTTTTTATTATAAACTTTTCTTTCTTTCTTTCTTTCTTTCCTCACCCTAGCCCCTACCCTAGCCCTGTCTTTCACCAGGGTGGCCTCAAACTCAGAAACTGACTGCCTCTGCCTACAGAGTGCTCTCATTAAGAGCTTGAGCCACCACTGAATGTAGGGTTTTCTAAGCCTTACCTTGCTCTTGGTGTCTGTTCCCAGCTGTGAAACCCTAATTAACACAAGTAGGCAGTCCTGGGTCAGCCAGAGCTACAGACTGAGGACTTCTCTAAAAACAAATAAAACAAAACAAAACAACAAATAGAAATAATAAAATACATAAATTAAGCAACCACAGCATAGCTTTTCTCTATCTAGGTGGTACTCAGAAATTCCAGCAGTTGGCCTGTGACACCTCAGCTCAGTATATGTGAGGCTGTGTTTATGTACATCATATGCAGACCATAAGAGGGATTTACATTACCAGAATCTGACACCCTCCTCTGGAGTGTCTAAAGAAAGCTACAGTGTACTTATATCTAAGAAATACATAAATAAATAAATAAATAAATAAATATTTATTAAAAAGGATAAGAAAGAAAGAAACACCAGGCAGGCCTGCCATCCTTATCTCTGTCTGCCTGTCTGTCTGATCCCCTGGAACTGGAGATGGGCCACCTTGTAGGTGCTGGTAGTTGATCCCACGTTCTCTGGAAGAGGAGACAATGCTGTTAATTGTTGAGCCCTTTCAGTGGCCCCACCCATTTTTAATTTTTAGAATTATATGTGAGGCTGTGTTTATGTACATCATATTCAAATCATAAGAGGGATTTAGATTCTCCAGAATCTGACACCCTCTTCTGGAGTGTCTGAAGACGGCTACAGTGTACTTATATCTAATAAATAAATAAATAAATAAATAAATAAATAAATAAATAAATATTTTTTAAAAAGTATAAGAAATAAAGAAAGACCAGGCAGGCCTTCCATCCTTATCTCTGTCTCTCTGTCTGTCTGTCTGATCCACTGGAACTGGAGATGGGCCACCATATGGTGCTGGTAGTTTATCCCAGGTTCTTTGAAAGAGGAGACAATGCTGTTAATTGTTGAGCCCTCTCACTGTCCCCACACATCTTTAAATTTTTAGAAGTATATGTGAGGCCTTGTTTATGTACATCATATGAAGACCATAAGAGGGATTTAGATTCTCCAGAATCTGACACCCTCTTCTGGAGTGTCTGAAGACAGCTACAGTGTACTTATATCTAATAAATACATAAATAAATAAATACATAAATAAATAAACAAACATTTTTTTTAAAAAGGATAAGAAAGAAAGAAAGACCAGGCAGGCCTGCCATCCTTATCACTGTCTGTATGTCTGTCTGTCTGATCCCCTGGAACTGGAGATGGGCCACCATATAGTTGCTGGTAGTTGATCCCAGGTACTCTGGAAGAGGAGACAATGCTGTTAATTGTTGAGCTTTTAGAGTGGCCCCACCCTTCTTTAAATTTTTAGAAGTATATGTGAGGCTGTGTTTATGTACATCATATGCAGACCATAAGAGGGATATAGATTCTCCAGAATCTGACACCCTCTTCTGGAGTGTCTGAAGACAGCTACAGTGTACGTATATCTAATAAATACATAAATAAATAAATAAATAAATAAATAAACAAACATTTTTTAAAAGGGATAAGAAAGAAAGAAAAACCAGGCAGGCCTGCCATCCTTGTCTGTCCTTCTCTCTGTCTGTCTGTCTTGCCTATCCCCTTGAGTAGCCTAGCCTAGTCCCTTGCCTTGACTAGCCCAGCCCCTTGCCTAGCCTAGCCTAGCCCAGCCCTGCCTTGCCTAGCCCTGCCTATCCCTGTCTTTAACCAGGCTGGCCTCGAACTCAGAAACTGACTGCCTCTGCCTCCAGAGTGCTCTCATTAAGAGCTCGAGCCACCACTGACTGTTGGGTTTTCTAAGTCTTACATAGGTATGGTCTGTTTCTCAGCTGTGAAACCCTAATTAACACATGTAGTCTGTCCTAGGTCAGCCATAGCTACAGACTGAGGCCTTTGCTAAAACAAAACAAAAGAAAACAAAAAATAGAAATAATAAAATAAATAAATTAAGCAACCACATGATATCTTTTCTTTCTTTCAATGATACTCAGAGCTTGAAGCAGTTCACCCATGAGACCTCAGCTCCTGGCATTGAGGCTCTTTCCCTAACAAGTATTATGGCTGAACCTGAGGGGTTCTACTGCTGATTTGTGTCCCCCACTTTAAAAAAATAGTTGTTTTCAAAGGCTGCAGGTTCTTAGCCCTGTTCCTTGTTACAGTTGAGTCACAGCCCTGAAAGTTCAGTGGTAGTTAAAGGCACTGAGAAGGGCTTCCTATAGACATCAAAGACCAAGTCTTTGTTTTTAAAAATTTAATCTGGATTCCCCCACCCCCTGGCATCCTTAAAATTCCTAGAAAGGAAGGCAGGGACCTGGGCAGAAGTGTGCAAGGCTACTGGTGTTTGTAAGTGGTAACAGAAAGCTTTCTCTTGTTGGTACCCTACCCCAAGTTACACTGTCATTTCTTTTTCCTAGTTGTTGTTTTGTCGGTTTGTATTCTCAACATAGACCCTTTTCCTTCCTAACCTTGGCTGTCCTGAACCTTACTGTCCTTGAACTCAATGATTTGCCTGTCTTGCTGGGATGAAACTGTGAGCTACCATCCAGAAGGAAGCACCCTGCTGAGGTTAGATTGGGGTCTCTTCATTTTCCTCTATGAACATGCATATGGCAGGCCTGTTCTTTCTTTTTTACTTTTCCTTTTCTTTTTAAAGATTTATTTATTTATTATATTTAAGTATGCTGTAGCTATCTTCAGACAGTCCAGAAGAGGGTGTCAGATTCTGAAGAATCTAAATCATTCTTATTGTCTGCATATGATGTATATAAACACAGCCTCACATATACTCAAAAAAAAAAAAAAAAAGAAAAAGAAAGATGTGGCTACAGAGAGGGCTCAACAATTAAGAGCATTGTCTCCTCTTCCAGAGAACCTGTGCTCAATTACCAGTATTATATATGGTGGCCCATCTCCAGTTCCAGGGGATCTAATACTCTGTTCTGGAGTCTGTGGGCACAGCATACACATGCAAAACATTCTTACACAATCATTGAGAGAGGAGAGAGAGGGGTTGAGAGAGAGGGGAGGTAATCATACCTCCTGACGAGTTTGAAGACCTGAGCTTCATCACTCACACAAATAAATAAATGCAAAATATTTTTTTATAAATAAACTCTGCCATTGCCCTTTAAAAATTCCTAGAAAACAAGTTTTATAAGCAACAGTTATATTTACTATATCTAAAGGACAGTCATGAGCATATTCAATAAATAGAAAAAGGCCTGTTAGTCTTAGAAATGGAAAAGACAAACCAAGGAAGGTTTGCAATTACATTATGAGGCAGCTCAGCCCAGCTCTAAGTTTGGAAATAAGACTCGAGAATAGGATACACCTGAAGACAGCCAGCCATTGTTTTTTGTTTGGAGGCTGAAAGGATACACCTGAAGACAGCCAATGCTGTGTGATGGTGATCTGGTATTTTTTTTTTAATTTTTAAAAACTTTAACACTTTTTATAAAACTTTTATAAAAACTTTTTATTATAAACTTTTCTTTCTTTCTTTCTTTCTTTCCTCACCCTAGCCCCTACCCTAGCCCTGTCTTTCACCAGGGTGGCCTCAAACTCAGAAACTGACTGCCTCTGCCTACAGAGTGCTCTCATTAAGAGCTTGAGCCACCACTGAATGTAGGGTTTTCTAAGCGTTACCTTGCTCTTGGTGTCTGTTCCCAGCTGTGAAACCCTAATTAACACAAGTAGGCAGTCCTGGGTCAGCCAGAGCTACAGACTGAGGACTTCTCTAAAAACAAATAAAACAAAACAAAACAACAAATAGAAATAATAAAATACATAAATTAAGCAACCACAGCATAGCTTTTCTCTATCTAGGTGGTACTCAGAAATTCCAGCAGTTGGCCTGTGACACCTCAGCTCTGTATATGTGAGGCTGTGTTTATGTACATCATATGCAGACCATAAGAGGGATTTACATTCTCCAGAATCTGACACCCTCCTCTGGAGTGTCTAAAGAAAGCTACAGTGTACTTATATCTAAGAAATACATAAATAAATAAATAAATAAATAAATAAATAAATAATTTTTAAAAAGGATAAGAAAGAAAGAAAGACCAGGCAGGCCTGCCATCCTTATCTCTGTCTGTCTGTCTGTCTGATCCCGTGGAACTGGAGATGGGCCACCTTGTAGGTGCTGGTAGTTGATCCCACGTTCTCTGGAAGAGGAGACAATGCTGTTAATTATTGAGCCCTTTCAGTTGCCCCACCCATTTTTAATTTTTAGAAGTATATGTGAGGCTGTGTTTATGTACATCTTATTCAAACCATAAGAGGGATTTAGATTCTCCAGAATCTGACACCCTCTTCTGGAGTGTCTGAAGACGGCTGCAGTGTACTTATATCTAATAAATACATAAATAAATGAATAAATAAATAAATAAACATTTTTTTAAAAGTATAAGAAATAAAGTAAGACCAGGCAGGCCTGCCATCCTTATCTCTGTTTCTTTGTCTGTCTGTCTGTCTGATCCACTGGAACTGGAGTTGGGCCACCATAAGGTGCTGGTAGTTTATCCCAGGTTCTCTGAAAGAGGAGACAATGCTGTTAATTGTTGAGCCCTCTCAGTGGCCCCACACATCTTTAAATTTTTAGAAGTATATGTGAGGCTTTGTTTATGTACATCATATGCAGACCATAAGAGGGATTTAGATTCTCCAGAATCTGACACCCTCTTCTGGAGTGTCTGAAGACAGCTACAGTGTACTTATATCTAATAAATACATAAATAAATATATAAATAAACATTTTTTTAAAAAGGATAAGAAAGAAAGAAAGACCAGGCAGGCCTGCCATCCTTAGCACTGTCTGTATGTCTGTCTGTCTGATCCCCTGGAACTGGAGATGGGCCACCATATAGTTGCTGGTAGTTGATCCCAGGTACTATGGAAGAGGAGACAATGCTGTTAATTGTTGAGCTTTTAGAGTGGCCCCACCCTTCTTTAAATTTTTAGAAGTATATGTGAGGCTGTGTTTATGTACATCATATGCAGACCATAAGAGGGATTTAGATTCTCCAGAATCTGACACGCTCTTCTGTAGTGTCTGAAAAGCTACAGTGTACTTATATCTACTAAATACATAAATAAATAAATAAATAAATAAATAAATAAACATTTTTTAAAAAGGATAAGAAAGAAAGACCAGGCAGGCCTGCCATCCATATCTCTGCCTGTCTGTCTGTCTGTCTGTCTATCAGATCCCCGGGAACTGTAGATGGGCCACCATATAGTTGCTGGTAGTTGATCCAAGGTTCTCTGGAAGAGGAGACAATGCTCTTAATTGTTGTGCCCTTTCAGTGGCCGCACACTTCTTTAAATATTTAGAAGTATATGTGAGGCTGTGTTTATGTACATCATATTCAAATTATAAGAGGATTTAGATTCTCCAGAATCTGACACCCTCTACTGGAATGTCTGAAGACAGCTACAGTGTACTTATATGTAATAAATAAATAAATAAATAAATAAATAAATAAACATTTTTTAAAAAGGATAAGAAAGAAAGTAAGACCAGGCAGGCCTGCCATCCTTATCTCTGTCTGTCTGTCTGTCTGATCCCCTGGAACTGGAGATGGGCCACCAAATAGTTGCTGGTAGTTGATCCAAGGTTCTTTGGAAGAGGAGACAATGCTCTTAATTGTTGAGCCCTTTCAGTGGCCCCACACTTCTTTAAATATTTAGAAGTATATGTGAGCTGTGTTTATGTACATCATATTCAGATTATAAGAGGATTTAGATTCTCCAGAATCTGACACCCTCTACTGGAGTGTCTGAAGACAGCTACAGTGTACTTATATATAATAAATACATAAATAAATAAATAAATAAATAAATAAACATTTTTTAAAAAGGTTAAGAAAGAAAGTAAGACCAGGCAGGCCTGCCATCCTTATCTCTGTCTGTCTGTCTGTCTGTCTGTCTGATCCCCTGGAACTGGAGATCGGCTCCCATATAGTTGCTGGTAGTTGATCCCAGGTTCTCTGGAAGAGGAGACAATGCTGTTAATTGTTGAGCCCTATCAGTGGCCCTACCCATCTTTAAATTTTTAGAAGTGTATGTGAGGCTGTGTTTATGTACATCATATGCAGACCAGAAGAGGGATTTAGATTCATCAGAATCTGACACCCTCTTCTGGAGTGTCTGAAGACAGCTACAGTGTACTTATATCTAATAAATACATAAATAAATACATTTTTTTTAAAAGTATAAGAAAGAAAGAAAGACCAGGCAGGCCTGCCATCCTTATACTTGTCTGTCTGTCTGTCTGTCTGATCCCCTGGGAGTGGAGATGGGCCACCATATAGTTGCAGGTAGTTGATCCCAGGTTCTCTGTAAGAGGAGATAATGCTGTTAATTGCTGAGCCCTTTCAGTGGCCCCCCCCACCTTTAAATTTTAAGAAGTAAAGGTGAGGCTGTGTTTATGTACATCATATGCAGACCATAAGAGGGATTTAGATTCTCCAGAATATGACACCTTCTTCTGGAGTGTCTGAAGACGGCTACAGTGTACTTATATCTAATAAACATATAAATAAATAAATAAACATTTTTTAAAAAGGATAAGAAAGAAAGAAAGACCAGGCAGGCCTGCCATCCTTATCTCTGTCAGTCTGTCTGTCAGTCAGTCTGTCTGATCCCTTGGAACTGGAGATGGGCCACCATATAGTTGCTGTTAGTTGATCCAAGGTTCTCTGGAAGAGGAGACAATGCTGTTAATTGTTGAGCCCTTTCAGTGGCTCCAACTATCTTTAAATTTTTAGAAGTATATGTTAGGCTGTGTTTATGTACATCATATGCAGACCATAAGAGGGATTTATATTCTCCAGAATCTGACACCCTCTTCTGGAGTGTCTGAAGACAACTACAGTATACTTATATCTAATAAATACATATATAAATAAATATAAATAAATAAATAAACATTATTTTAAAAGGATAAGAAAGAAAGAAAGACCAGGCAGGCCTGCCATCCTAATCTCTGTCTGTCTGTCTGTCTGTCTGATCCCCTGGAACTGGAGATGGGCCACCTTGTAGTTGCTGGTAGTTGATCCCAGGTTCTCTGGAAGAGGAGACAATGCTGTTAATTGTTGAGCCCTTCAGTGGCCCCACCCATTTTTAATTTTTAGAAGTATATGTGAGGCTGTGTTTATGTACATCATATGCAGACCATAAGAGGGATTTAGATTCTCCAGAATCTGAGACCCTCTTCTGGAGTGTCTGAAGACAGCTACAGTGTACTTATATCTAATAAATACATATATAAATATATAAATAAACATTTTTTTAAAAAGGATAAGAAACAAAGAAAGACCAGGCAGGCCTGCCATCCTTTTCACTGTCTGTATGTCTGTCTGTCTGATCCCCTGGAACTGGAGATGGGCCACCATATAGTTGCTGGTAGTTGATCCCAGGTACTCTGGAAGAGGAGACAATGCTGTTAATTGTTGAGCTTTTAGAGTGGCCCCACCCTTCTTTAAATTTTTAGAAGTATATGTGAGGCTGTGTTTATGTACATCATATGCAGACCATAAGAGGGATTTAGATTCTCCAGAATCTGACACCCTCCTCTGGAGTGTCTAAAGAAAGCTACAGTGTACTTATATCTAAGAAATACATATATAAATAAATAAACATTTTTAAAATGTATAAGAAAGAAAGAAAAACCAGGCAGGCCTGCTATCCTTGTCTGTCTGTCTGTCTGTATGTCTGTCTGATCCCCTGGAACTGGAGAAGGGCCACAATATAGTTGCTGGTAGTTGATCCCAGGTCCTCTGGAAGAGGAGACAATGCTGTTAATTGTTGAGCCCTTTCAGTGGCCCCACCCATCTTTAAATTTTTAGAAGTATATGTGAGGCTGTGTTTATGTACATCATATGCAGACCATAAGAGGGATTTAGATTCTCCAGAAGATGACACACTCTTCTAGAGTGTCTGAAGACAGCTACAGTGTACTTATATCTAATAAATTCATAAATAAACAAATAAACATTTTTTAAAAAGGATAATAAAGAAAGAGAGACCAGGCAGGCCTGCCATCCTTGTTTGTCTGTCTGTCTGTCTGTCTGATCCCCTGGAACTGGAGATGGGCCACCATATAATTGCTGTTAGTTGATCCCAGGTTCTCTGGAAGAGGAGTCAGTGCTGTTAATTGTTGAGCCCTTTCAGTGGCCCCACCCATCTTTAAATTTTTAGAAGTATATGTGAGGCTGTGTTCATGTACATCATATGCAGACCATAAGAGGGATATAGATTCTCCAGAATCTGACACCCTCTTCGGGAGTGTTTGAAGACAGCTACAGTGTACTTACATCTAATAAATACATACTTAAATTAATAAACATTTTTTAAAAAGGATAAGAAAGAATGAAAGACCAGGTAGGCCTGCCATTCTTAACTCTATCTGTCTGTCTGTCTGTCTGTCTGATCCCCTGGAACTGGAGATGGGCCACCATATAGTTGCTGGTAGTTGATCCCTTGTTCTCTATAAGAGGAGACAATGCTGTTAATTGTTGATCCGTTTCATTGGCCCCACACATCTTTAAATTTTTAGAAGTAAATGTGAGGCTGTGTTTATGTACATCATATGCAGACCATAAGAGGGATATAGATTCTCCAGAATCTGACACCCTCTTCTGGAGTGACTGAAGACAGCTACATTGTACTTATATCTAATAAATACATAAATAAATAAATAAACATTTTTTAAAAAGAATAAGAAAGAAAGAAAGACCAGGCAGGCCTGCCACCTTGTCTGTCTGTCTGTCTGTGTGTCTATCTGTCAGATACCCTGAAACTGGAGATGGGCCACCATATAGTTGCTGGTAGTTGATCCCAGGTTCTCTGGAAGAGGAGACAATGCTGTTAATTGTTGAGCCCTTTCAGTGGCCCCACCCATCTTTAAATTTTTAGAAGTATATGTGAGGCTGTGTTCATGTACATCATATGCAGACCATATGAGGGATATTGATTCTCCAGAATCTGACACCCTCTTCTGGAGAGTCTGAAGACAGCTACAGTGTACTTACATCTAATAAATACATAAATAAATAAATAAATAAATGAATAAATGAATAAATAAATAAATTAATTAATAAACATTTTTTAAAAAGGATAAGAAAGAAAGAAAAATCAGGCAGGCCTGCCATCCTTATCTCTGTCTGTCTGTCTGTCTTTCTTATCCCCTGGAACTTGAGATGGGCCACCATATAGTTGCTGGTAGTTGATCCCACGTTCTCTGGAAGAAGAGACAATGCTGTTAATTGTTGAGCCCTTTCAGTGGGCCCACCCATCTTTAAATTTTTAGAAATATATGTGAGGCTGTGTTTATGTACATCATATGCAGACCATAAGAGGGATTTAGATTCTCCAGAAGATGACACCCTCTTTTAGAGTGTCTGAAGACAGCTACCTTGTACTTAAATCTAATAAATACATACTTAAATTAATAAACATTTCTTAAAAGTATAAGAAAGAAAGAAAGACCAGGCAGGCCTCCATCCTTATCTCTGTCAGTCTGTCTGTCTGTCTGTCTGATCCCTTGGAACTGGAGATGGGCCACCATAAGGTGCTGGTAGTTTATCCCAGGTTCTCTGAAAGAGGAGACAATGCTGTTAATTGTTGAGCCCTCTCAGTGGCCCCACACATCTTTAAATTTTTAGAAGTATATGTGAGGCTGTGTTTATGTACATCATATGCACACCATAAGAGGGATTTAGATTCTCCACAATCTGACACCCTCTTCTGGAGTGTCTGAAGACAGCTACAGTGTACTTATATCTAATAAATACATGAATAAATATATAAATAAACATTTTTTAAAAAAGATAAGAAAGAAAGAAAGACCAGGCAGGCCTGCCATCCTTATCAATGTCTGTATGTCTGTCTGTCTGATCCCCTGGAACTGGAGATGGGCCACCATATAGTTGCTGGTACTTGATCCCAGGTACTCTGCAAGAGGAGACAATGCTGTTAATTGTTGAGCCCTTTCAGTGGCGCCACCCATCTTTAAATATTTAGAGGTATATGTGAGGCTGTGTTTATGTACATCATATGCAGACCATAAGAGGGATTTAGATTCTCCAGAATCTGACACCCTCTTCTGGAGTGTCTGAAGACAGCTACAGTGTACTTATATCTAATAAATAAAAAGATAAATAAATAAATAAATAAATAAACATTTTTTAAAAAGTATAAGAAATAAAGAAAGACCAGGCAGGCCTGCCATCCATATCTCTGTCTGTCTGTCTGTCTGTCTATCTGATCCCCGGGAACTGGAGATGGGCCACCATATAGTGCTGGTAGTTGATCCAAGGTTCTCTGGAAGAAGAGACAATTCGGTTAATTGTTGAGCCCTTTCAGTGGCCCCACACTTCTTTAAATATTTAGAAGTTTATGTGAGGCTGTGTTTATGTACATCATATTCAGATTATAAGAGGATTTAGATTCTCCAGAATCTGACACCCTCTACTGGAGTGTCTGAAGACAGCTACAGTGTACTTATATATAATAAATAAATAAATAAATAAATAAATAAATAAATAAATAAATAAATATTTTTTAAAAAGGATAAAAAAGAAAGTAAGACCAGGCAGGCCTGCCATCCTTATCTCTGTCTGTCTGTCTGTCTGTCTGATCCCCTGGAACTGGAGTTGGACTACCATAAAGTTGCTGGTAGTTGATCCCAGGTTCTCTGGAAGAGAGGACAAGGCTGTTAATTGTTGAGCCCTATCAGTGGCCCTACCCATCTTTAAATATTTAGAAGTATATGTGAGGCTGTGTTTATGTACATCATATGCAGACCATAAGAGGGATTTAGATTCTCCAGAATCTGACACCCTCTTCTGGAGTGTCTGAAGACAGCTACAGTGTACTTATATCTAATAAATACATAAATAAATAAATAAATAAATAAATAAACATTTTTAAAAAAGTATAAGAAATAAAGAAAGACCAGGCAGGCCTGCCATCCTTATCTCTGTCTCTCTGTCTGTCCGTCTGTCTGATCCACTGGAACTGGAGATGGGCCACCATAAGGTGCTGGTATTTTTTCCCAGGTTCTCTGAAAGAGGAGACAATGCTGTTAATTGTTGAGCCCTCTCAGTGGTCCCACCCATCTTTAAATTTTTAGAAGTATATGTGAGGCTGTGTTTATGTACATCATATGCAGACCATAAGAGGGATTTAGATTCTCCAGAATCTGACACCCTCTTCTGGAGTGTCTGAAGACAGCTACAGTGTACTTATATCTAATAAATACATAAATAATTATATAAATAAACATTTTCTTAAAAAGGATAATAAAGAAAGAAAGACCATGCAGGCCTGCCATCCTTTTCACTGTCTGTATGTCTGTCTGTCTGATCCCCTGGAATTGGAGATGGGCCACCATATAGTTGCTGGTAGTTGATCCCAGGTACTCTGGAAGAGGAGACAATGCTGTTAATTGTTGAGCCCTTTCAGTTGCGCCACCCATCTTTAAATATTTAGAGGTATATGTGAGGCTGTGTTTATGTACATCATATGCAGACCATAAGAGGGATTTAGATTCTCCAGAATCTGACACCTTCTTCTGGAGTGTCTGAAGACAGCTACAGTGTACTTATATCTAATAAATTCATGAATAAATATATAAATAAACATTTTTTTTAAAAAGGATAAGAAAGAAAGAAAGACCAGGCAGGCCTGCCATCCTTATCACTGTCTGTATGTCTGTCTGTCTGATCCCCTGGAACTCGAGATGGGCCACCATATAGTTGCTGGTAGTTGATCCCAGGTACTCTGGAAGAGGAGACAATGCTGTTAATTGTTGAGCCCTTTCAGTGGCGCCACCCATCTTAAAATATTTAGAGGTATATGTGAGGCTGTGTTTATGTACATCATATGCAGACCATAAGAGGGATTTAGATTCTCCAGAATCTGACACCCTCTTCTGGAGTGTCTGAAGACAGCTACAGTGTACTTATATCTAATAAATAAATAGATAAATAAATAAATAAATAAACATTTTTTAAAAAGTATAAGAAAGAAAGAAAGACCAGGCAGGCCTGCCATCCATATCTCTGTCTGTCTGTCTGTCTGTCTATCTGATCCCCAGGAACTGGAGATGGGCCACCATATAGTGCTGGTAGTTGATCCAAGGTTCTCTGGAAGAGGAGACAATTCGGTTAATTGTTTAGCCCTTTCAGTGGCCCCACACTTCTTTAAATATTTAGAAGTTTATGTGAGGCTGTGTTTATGTACATCATATTCAGATTATAAGAGGATTTAGACTCTTCAGAATCTGACACCCTCTACTGGAGTGACTGAAGACAGCTACAGTGTACTTATGTATAATAAATAAATAAATAAACATTTTTTAAAAAGGATAAGAAAGAAAGTAAGACCAGGCAGGCCTGCCATCCTTATCTCTGTCTGTCTGTCTGTCTGTCTGATCCCCTGGAACTGGAGTTGGGCTACCATAAAGTTGCTGGTAGTTGATCCCAGGTTCTCTGGAAGAGGAGACAATGCTGTTAATTGTTGAGCCCTATCAGTGGCCCTACCCATCTTTAAATATTTAGAAGTATATGTGAGGCTGTGTTTATATACATCATATGCAGACCATAAGAGGGATTTAGATTCTCCAGAATCTGACACCCTCTTCTGGAGTGTCTGAAGACAGCTACAGTGTACTTATATCTAATAAATACATAAATAAATAAATAAATAAATAAATAAACAAACAAACATTTTTTAAAAAGTATAAGAAATAAAGAAAGACCAGGCAGGCCTGCCATCCTTATCTCTGTCTCTCTGTCTGTCTGTCTGTCTGATCCCCTGGAACTGGAGATGGGCCACCATAAGGTGCTGGTAGTTTATCCCAGGTTCTCTGAAAGAGGAGACAATGCTGTTAATTTTTGAGCCCTCTCAGTGGCCCCACACATCTTTAAATTTTTAGAAGTATATGTGAGGCTGTGTTTATATACATCATATGCAGACCATAAGAGGGATTTAGATTCTCCAGAATCTGACAAACTCTTCTGGAGTGTCTGAAGACAGCTACAGTGTACTTATATCTAATAAATACATAAATAAATATATAAATAAACATTTTTTTAAAAAGGATAAGAAAGAAAGAAAGACCAGGCAGGCCTGCCATCCTTATCACTGTCTATATGTCTGTCTGTCTGATCCCCTGGAACTGGAGATGGGCCACCATATAGTTGCTGGTAGTTGATCCCAGGTACTCTGGAAGAGGAGACAATGCTGTTAATTGTTGAGCCCTTTCAGTGGCGCCATCCATCTTTAAATATTTAGAGGTATATGTGAGGCTGTGTTTATGTACATCATATGCAGACCATAAGAGGGATTTAGATTCTCCAGAATCTGACACCCTCTTCTGGAGTGTCTGAAGACAGCTAGAGTGTACTTATATCTAAAAAATAAATAGATAAATAAATAAATAAACATTTTTTAAAAAGTATAAGAAAGAAAGAAAGACCAGGCAGGCCTGCCGTCCATATCTCTGTCTGTCTGTCTGTCTGTCTATCTGATCCCCGGGAACTGGAGATGGGCCACCATATAGTGCTGGTAGTTGATCCAAGGTTCTCTGGAAGAGGAGACAATTCGGTTAATTGTTTAGCCCTTCCAGTGGCCCCACACTTCTTTAAATATTTAGAAGTTTATGTGAGGCTGTGTTTATGTACATCATATTCAGATTATAAGAGGATTTAGATTCTCCAGAATCTGACACCCTCTACTGGAGTGACTGAAGACAGCTACAGTGTACTTATGTATAATAAATAAATAAATAAATAAATAAACATTTTTTAAAAAGGATAAGAAAGAAAGTAAGACCAGGCAGGCCTGCCATCCTTATCTCTGTCTCTCTGTCTGTCTGTCTGTCTGTCTGATCCACTGGAACTGGAGATGGGCCACCATAAGGTGCTGGTAGTTGATCCCAGGTTCTCTGGAAGAGGAGACAATGCTGTTAATTGTTGAGCCCTATCAGTGGCCCTACCCATCTTTAAATATTTAGAAGTATATGTGAGGCTGTGTTTATGTACATCATATGCAGACCATAAGAGGGATTTAGATTCTCCAGAATCTGACACCATCTTCTGGAGTGTCTGAAGACAGCTACAGTGTACTTATATCTAATAAATACATAAATAAATAAATAAATAAATAAACATTTTTTAAAAAGTATAAGAAATAAAGAAAGACAAGGCAGGCCTGTCATCCTTATCTCTGTCTCTCTGTCTGTCTGTCTGTCTGATCCCCTGGAACTGGAGATGGGCCACCATAAGGTGCTGGTAGTTTATCCCAGGTTCTCTGAAAGAGGAGACAATGCTGTTAATTGTTGAGCCCTCTCAGTGGCCCCACACATCTTTAAATTATTAGAAGTATATGTGAGGCTGTGTTTATGTACATCATATGCAGACCATAAGAGGGATTTAGATTCTCCAGAATCTGACACCCTCTTCTGGAGTGTCTGAAGACAGCTACAGTGTACTTATATCTAATAAATACATAAATAAATATATAAATAAACATTATTTTAAAAAGGATAAGAAAGAAAGAAGACCAGGCAGGCCTGCCATCCTTATCACTGTCTGTATATCTGTCTGTCTGATCCTCTGGAACTGGAGATGGGCCACCATATAGTTGGTGGTAGTTGATCCCAGGTACTCTGCAAGAGGAGACAATGCTGTTAATTGTTGAGCCCTTTCAGTGGCGCCACCCATCTTTAAATATTTAGAGGTATATGTGAGGCTGTGTTTATGTACATCATATGCATACCATAAGAGGGATTTCGATTCTCCAGAATCTGACACCCACTTCTGGAGTGTCTGAAGACAGCTACAGTGTACTTATATCTAATAAATAAACAGATAAATAAATAAATAAACATTTTTTAAAAAGTATAAGAAAAAAGAAAGACCAGTCAGGCCTGCCATCCATATCTCTGTCTGTCTGTCTGTCTGTCTATCTGATCCCCGGGAACTGGAGATGGGCCACCATATAGTGCTGGTAGTTGATCCAAGGTTCTCTGGAAGAGGAGACAATTCGGTTAATTGTTGAGCCCTTTCAGTGGCCCCACACTTCTTTAAATATTTAGAAGTTTATGTGAGGCTGTGTTTATGTACATCATATTCAGATTATAAGAGGATTTAGATTCTCCAGAATCTGACACCCTCTACTGGAGTGACTGAAGACAGCTACAGTGTACTTATATATAATAAAAAAATAAATAAATAAATAAATAAATAAACATTTTTTTAAAAAGGATAAGAAAGAAAGAAAGACCAGGCAGGTCTGCCATCCTTATCACTGTCTGTATGTCTGTTTGTCTGATCCCCTGGAACTGGAGACGGGCCACCATATAGTGCTGGTAGTTGATCCAAGGTTCTCTGGAAGAGGAGACAATTCGGTTAATTGTTGAGCCCTTTCAGTGGCCCCACACTTCTTTAAATATTTAGAAGTTTATGTGAGGCTGTGTTTATGTACATCATATTCAGACTATAAGAGGATTTAGATTCTCCAGAATCTGACACCCTCTACTGGAGTGACTGAAGACAGCTACAGTGTACTTATATATAATAAATAAATAAATAAATAAATAAATAAATAAATAAACATTTTTTAAAAAGGATAAGAAAGAACTAAAGACCAGGCAGGCCTGCCATCCTTATCACTGTCTGTATGTCTGTCTGTCTGATCCCCTGGAACTGGAGATGGGCCACCATATAGTTGCTGGTAGTTGATCCCAGGTACTCTGCAAGAGGAGACAATGCTGTTAATTGTTGAGCCCTTTCAGTGGCGCCACCCATCTTTAAATATTTAGAGGTATATGTGAGGCTGTGTTTATGTACATCATATGCAGACCATAAGAGGGATTTAGATTCTCCAGAATCTGACACCCTCTTCTGGAGTGTCTGAAGACAGCTACAGTGTACTTATATCTAATAAATACATAAATAAATATATAAATAAACATTATTTTAAAAAGGATAAGAAAGAAAGAAAGACCAGGCAGGCCTGCCATCCTTATCACTGTCTGTATGTCTGTCTGTCTGATCCCCTGGAACTGGAGATGGGCCACCATATAGTTGCTGGTAGTTGATCCCAGGTACTCTGGAAGAGGAGACAATGCTGTTAATTGTTGAGCCCTTTCAGTGGCGCCACCCATCTTTAAATATTTAGAGGTATATGTGAGGCTGTGTTTATGTACATTATATGCAGACCATAAGAGGGATTTAGATTCTCCAGAATCTGACACCCACTTCTGGAGTGTTTGAAGACAGCTACAGTGTACTTATATCTAATAAATAAATAGATAAATAAATAAATAAATAAATAAACATTTTTTAAAAAGTATAAGAAAGAAAGAAAGACCAGGCAGGCCTGCCATCCATATCTCTGTCTGTCTGTCTGTCTGTCTATCTGATCCCCGGGAACTGGAGATGGGCCACCATATAGTGCTGGTAGTTGATCCAAGGTTCTCTGGAAGAGGAGACAATTCGGTTAATTGTTGAGCCCTTTCAGTGGCCCCACACTTCTTTAAATATTTATAAGTATATGTGAGACTGTTTATGTACATCATATGCATACCATAAGAGGGATTTAGATTCTCCAGAATCTGACACCCTCTTCTGGAGTGTCTGAAGACAGCTACAGTGTACTTATATCTAATAAATAAATATATAAATAAATAAATAAATAAATAAACATTTTTTAAAAAGGATAAGAAAGAAAGAAAGACCAGGCAGGCCTGCCATTCATATCTCTGCCTGTCTGTCTGTCTGTCTATCTGATCCCCGGGTACTGGACATGGGCCACCATATAGTTGCTGGTAGTTGATCCAAGGTTCTCTGGAAGAGGAGACAATGCTCTTAATTGTTGAGCCCTATCAGTGGCCCTACCCATCTTTAAATTTTTAGAAGTATATGTGAGTCTGTGTTTATGTACATCATATGCAGACCATAAGAGGGATTTAGATACTCCAGAATCTGACACCCTCTTCTGGAGTGTCTGAAGACAGCTACAGTGTATTTTTATATAATAAATAAATAAATAAATAAATAAATAAACATTATTTAAACCGGATAAGAAAAAAAGAAAGACCAGGCAGGCCTACCATCCCTATCTCTGTCTGTCTGTCTATCAGTCGTTCTGATCCCCTGAACTGGAGATGGGCCACCATATAGGTGCTGGTAGTTGATCCCAGGTTCTCTGGAAGAGGAGACAATGCTGTTAATTGTTGAGCGATTTCAGTGGCCCCACCTATCGTTAAATTTTTAGTAGTATATGTGAGGCTGTGTTTATGTACATCATATGCAGACCATAAGAGTGATTTAGATTCTCCAGAATCTGACACCCTCTTCTGGAGTGTCTGAAGACAGCTACAGTGTACTTATATCTAATAAATCCATGAATAAATAAACATTTTTTAAAAAGGATAATAAAGAAAGAAAGACCAGGCAGGCCTGCCATCCTAATCTCTGTCAGTCTGTCTGTCTGTCAGACTGTCTGATACCTTGGAACTGCAGATGGGCCACCATATAGTTGCTGTTAGTTGATCCCAGCTTCTCTGGAAGAGGAGACAATGCTATTAACTGTTGAGCCCTTTCAGTGGCTCCACCTATCTTTAAATTTTTAGAAGTATATGTTAGGCTGTGTTTATGTACATCATATGCAGACCATAAGAGGGATTTAGTTTCTCCAGAATCTGACACCCTCTTCTGGAGTGTCTGAAGACAACTACAGTGTACTTATATCTAATAAATACATACATATATAAATAAATAAATAAATAAATAAATAAATAAATAAACATTATTTTAAAAGGATAAGAAAGAAAGAAAGACCAGGCAGGCCTGCCATACTTATCTCAGTCTGTCTGTCTGTCTGTCTGATCCCCTGGAACTGGAGATGGGCCACCTTGTAGGTGCTGGTAGTTGATCCCAGGTTCTCTGGAAGAGGAGACAATGCTGTTAATTGTTGAGCCCTTTCAGTGGCCCCACCCATTTTTAATTTTTACAAGTATATGTGAGGCTGTGTTTATGTACATCATATTCAGACCATAAGAGGGATTTAGATTCTCCAGAATCTGACACCATCTTCTGGAGTGTCTGAAGATGGCTACAGTGTACTTATATCTAATAAATACATAAATAAATAAATAAATAAATAATAAAAGAATAAATAAACATTTTTTAAAAAGTATAAGAAATAAAGAAAGACCAGTCAGGCCTGCCATCCATATCTCTGTCTCTCTGTCTGTCTGTCTGTCTGATCCACTGGAACTGGAGATGGGCCACCATAAGGTGCTGGTAGTTTATCCCAGGTTCTCTGAAAGAGGAGACAATGCTGTTAATTGTTGAGCCCTCTCAGTGGCCCCACACATCTTTAAATTTTTAGAAGTATATGTGAGGCTGTGTTTATGTACATCATATGCAGACCATAAGAGGGATTTAGATTCTCCAGAATCTGACACCCTCTTCTGGAGTGTCTGAAGACAGCTACAGTGTACTTATATCTAATAAATACATAAATAAATATATAAATAAACATTTTTTTAAAAAGTATAAGAAAGAAAGAAAGACCAGGCAGGCCTGCCATTCTTATCACTGTCTGTATGTCTGTCTGTCTGATCCCCTGGAACTGGAAATGGGCCACCATATAGTTGCTGGTAGTTGATCCCAGGTACTCTGGAAGAGGAGACAATGCTGTTAATTGTTGAGTTTTTAGAGTGGCCCCACCCTTCTTTAAATTTTTAGAAGTATATGTGAGGCTGTGTTTATGTACATCATATGCAGACCATAAGAGGGATTTAGATTCTCCAGAATCTGACACGCTCTTCTGGAGTGTCTGAACAGCTACAGTGTACTTATATCTAATAATAAATAAATAAATAAATAAATAAATAAATAAACAAACATTTTTTAAAAAAAAGGATAAGAAAGAAAGAAAGACCAGGCAGGCCTGCCATCCTTATCACTGTCTGTCTGTCTGTCTGTCTGATCCCCTGGAACTGGAGATGGGCCACCTTTTAGGTGCTGGTAGTTGATCCCAGGTACTCTGGAAGAGGAGACAATGCTGTTAATTGTTGAGTCCTTTCAGTGGCCCCACCTATTTATAATTTTTAGAAGTATATGTGAGGCTGTGTTTATGTACATCATATTCAGACCATAAGAGGGATTTGGATTCTCTAGAATCTGACACCTTCTTCTGGAGTGTCTGAAGACGGCTACAGTGTACTTATATCTAATAAATACATAAATAAATAAATAAATAAATAAATAAACATTTTTTAAAAAGTATAAGAAATAAAGAAAGACCAGGCAGGCCTGCCATCCTTATCTCTGTCTCTCTGTCTGTCTGTCTGTCTGATCCACTGGAACTGGAGTTGGGCCACCATAAGGTGCTGGTAGTTTATCCCAGGTTCTCTGAAAGAGGAGACAATGCTGTTAATTGTTGAGCCCTCTCAGTGGCCCCACCCATCTTGAAATTTTTAGAAGTATATTCAAGGCTGTGTTTATGTACCGAATATGCAGTACATAAGAGGGATTTAGATTCTCCAGAATCTGAAACCCTCTTCTGGAGTGTCTGAAGACAGCTACAGTGTACATATATCTAATAAATACATAAATAAATATATAAATAAACATTTTTTTAAAAAGGATAATAAAGAAAGAAAGACCAGGCATGCCTGCCATCCTTATCACTCTCTGTATGTCTGTCTGTCTGATCCCCTGGAACTGGAGATGGGCCACCATATAGTTGCTGGTAGTTGATCCCTGGTTCTCTGGAAGTGGAGACAATGCTGTTAATTGTTGAGTCCTTTCAGTGGCCCCACCTATTTATAATTTTTAGAAGTATATATGAGGCTGTGTTTATGTACATCATATTCAGACCATAAGAGGGATTTAGATTCTCTAGAATCTGACACCCTCCCCTGGAGTGTCTGAAGACGGCTACAGTGTACTTATATCTAATAAATACATAAATAAATAAATAAATAAATAAACAGTTTTTAAAATGTATAAGAAATAAAGAAAGACCAGGCAGGCCTGCCATCCTCATCTCTGTCTCTCTGTCTGTCTGTCTGTCTGTCTGATCCACTGGAACTGGGGATGGGCCACCATAAGGTGCTGGTAGTTTATCCCAGGTTCTCTGAAAGAGGAGACAATGCTGTTAATTGTTGAGCCCTCTCAGTGGCCCCACACATCTTTAAATTTTTAGAAGTATATGCGAGGCTGTGTTTATGTACATCATATGCAGACCATAAGAGGGATTTAGATTCTCCAGAATCTGACACCCTCTTCTGGAGTGTCTGAAAGCAGCTACAGTGTACATATATTTAATAAATACATAAATAAATATATAAATAAACATTTTTTTAAAAAGTATAAGACAGAAAGAAAGACCAGGCAGGCCTGCCGTCCTTATCACTGTCTGTATGTCTGTCTGTCTGATCCCCTGGAACTGGAGATGGGCCACCATATAGTTGCTGGTAGTTGATCCCAGGTACTCTGGAAGAGGAGACAATGCTGTTAATTGTTGAGCTTTTAGAGTGGCCCCACCCTTCTTTAAATTTTTAGAAGTATATGTGAGGCTGTGTTTATGTACATCATATGCAGACCATAAGAGGGATTTAGATTCTCCAGAATCTGACACCCTCTTCTGGAGTGTCTGAACAGCTACAGTGTACTTATAACTAATAATAAATAAATAAATAAATAAATAAACAAACATTTTTTTAAAAAAAGGATAAGAAAGAAAGAAAGACCAGGCAGGCCTGCCATCCTTATCACTGCCTGTCTGTCTGTCTGTCTGATCCCCTGGAACTGGAGATGGGCCACTTTTTAGGTGCTGGTAGTTGATCCCAGGTTCTCTGGAAGAGGAGACAATGCTGTTAATTGTTGAGTCCTTTCAGTGGCCCCACCTATTTATAATTTTTAGAAATATATGTGAGGCTGTATTTATGTACATCATATTCAGACCATAAGAGGGATTTAGATTCTCTAGAATCTGACACCCTCTTCTGGAGTGTCTGAAGACGGCTACAGTGTACTTATATCTAATAAATACATAAATAAATAAATAAATAAATAAATAAATAAATAAATAAATAAACAGCTTTTAAAATGTATAAGAAATAAAGAAAGACCAGGCAGTCATGCCATCCTCATCTCTGTCTCTCTGTCTGTCTGTCTGTCTGTCTGATCCACTGGAACTGGGGATGGGCCACCTTTTAGGTGCTGGTAGTTTATCCCAGGTTCTCTGAAAGAGGAGACAATGCTGTTAATTGTTGAGTCCTTTCAGTGGCCCCACCTATTTATAATTTTTAGAAGTATATGCGAGGCTGTGTTTATGTACATCATATTCAAACCATAAGAGGGATTTAGAGTCTCTAGAATCTGACACCCTCTTATGGAGTGTCTGAAGACGGCTACAGTGTACTTATATCTAATAAATACATAAATAAATATATAAATAAACATTTTTTTGAAAAGGATAAGAAAGAAAGAATGACCAGGCAGGCCTGCCATCCTTATCACTGTCTGTATGTCTGTCTGTCTGATCCCCTGGAACTGGAGATGGGCCACCTTATAGTTGCTGGTAGTTGATCCCAGGTACTCTGGAAGAGGAGACAATGCTGTTAATTGTTGAGCTTTTAGAGTGGCCCCACCCTTCTTTAAATTTTTAGAAGTATATGTGAGGCTGTGTTTATGTACATCATATGCAGACCATAAGAGTGATTTAGATTCTCCAGAATCTGACACCCTCTTCTGGAGTGTCTGAACAGCTACAGTGTACTTATATCTAATAATAAATAAATAAATAAATAAATAAATAAATAAATAAACAAACATTTTTTTAAAAAAAGGATGAGAAAGATAGAAAGACCAGGCAGGCCTGCCATCCTTATCACTGTCTGTCTGTCTGTCTGTCTGATCCCCTGGAACTGGAGATGGGCCACCTTTTAGGTGCTGGTAGTTGTTCCCAGGTTCTCTGGAAGAGGAGACAATGCTGTTAATTGTTGAGTCCTTTCAGTGGCCCCACCTATTTTTAATTTTTAGAAGTATATGTGAGGCTGTGTTTATGTACATCATATTCAGACCATAAGAGGGATTTAGATTCTCCAGAATCTGACACCCTCTTCTGGAGTGTCTGAAGACGGCTACAGTGTACTTATATCTATTAAATAAATAAATAAATAAATAAATAAATAAACATTTTTTAAAAAGTATAAGAAATAAAGAAAGACAAGGCAGACCTGCCATCCTTATCTCTGTCTCTCTGTCTGTCTGTCTGTCTGTCTGATCCACTGGAACTCGAGATGGGCCACCATAAGGTGCTGGTAGTTTATCCCAGGTTCTCTGAAAGAGGAGACAATGCTGTTAATTGTTGAGCCCTCTCAGTGGCCCCACACATCTTTAATTTTTTAGAAGTATATGTGAGGCTGTGTTTATGTACATCATATGCAGACCATAAGAGGGATTTAGATTCTCCAGAATCTGACACCCTCTTCTGGAGTGTCTGAAGACAGCTACAGTGTACTTATATCTAATAAATACATAAATAAATATATAAATAAACATTTTTTTAAAAAGGATAGGAAAGAAAGAAAGACCAGGCAGGCCTGCCATCCTTATCACTGTCTGTATGTCTGTCTGTCTGATCCTCTGGAACTGGAGATGGGCCACCATATAGTTGCTGGTAGTTGATCCCAGGTACTCTGGAAGAGGAGACAATGCTGTTAATTGTTGAGCATTTAGAGTGGCCCCACCCTTCTTTAAATTTTTAGAAGTATATGTGAGGCTGTGTTTATGTACATCATATGCAGTCCATAAGAGGGATTTAGATTCTCCAGAATATGACACCCTCTTCTGAAGTGTCTGAAGACAGCTACAATGTACTTATATCTAATAAATATATATATAAATAAATAAACATTTTTAAAATGTATAAGAAGAAAGAAAAACCAGGCAGGCCTGCAATCCTTGTCTGTCTGTCTGTATGTATGTCTGTCTGATCCCCTGGAACTGGAGATGGGCCACAATATATTTGCTGGTAGTTGATCCCAGGTCCTCTGGAAGAGGAGACAATGCTGTTAATTGTTGAGCTTTTTCAGTGGCCCCAACCATCTTTAAATTTTTAGAAGTATATGTGAGGCTGTGTTTATGTACATCATATGCAGACTATAAGAGGGATATAGATTCTCCAGAATCTGACACCCTCTTCTGGAGAGTCTGAAGACAGCTACAGTGTACTTATATCTAATAAATACATAAATAAATATATAAATAAACTTTTTTTAAAAAAGGATAAGAAAGAATGAAAGACCAGGCAGGCCTGCCATCCTTATCTCTGTCTGTCTGTCTGTCTGTCTGATCCCCTGCAACTTGAGATGGGCCACCACATAGTTGCTGGTAGTTGATCCCACGTTCTCTGGAAGAGGAGACAATGGTGTTAATTGTTGAGCCCTTTCAGTGGGCCCACCTATCTTTAAATATTTAGAAGTATATATGAGGCTGTGTTTATGTACATCATATGCAGACCATAAGAGCGATTTAGATTCTCCAAAAGATGACACCCTCTTCTAGAGTGTCTGAAGACAGCTACAGTGTACTTATATCTAATAAATAAATAAATAAATAAATAAATAAATAAATAAACATTATTTTAAAAGTATAAGAAAGAAAGAAAGACCACGCAGGCCTCCATCCTTACCTCTGTCAGTCTGTCTGTCTGTCTGTCTGAACCCTTGGAACTGGAGATGGGCCACCATATAGTTGCTGTTAGTTGATCCCAGGTTCTCTGGAAGAAGAGACAATGCTGTTAATTGTTGAGCCCTTTCAGTGGCTCCACCTATCTTTAAATTTTTAGAAGTATATGTTAGGCTGTGTTTACGTATATCATATGTAGACCATAAGAGGGATTTTGATTCTCCAGAATCTGACACCCTCTTCTGGAGTGTCTGAAGACAACTACAGTGTACTTATATCTAATAAATACATAAATAAATAAATAAATAAATAAACATTATTTTAAAAGGATAAGAAAGAAAGAAAAACCAGGCATGCCTGCCCTCCTTATCTCTGTCTGTCTGTCTGTCTGTCTGATCCCCTGGAACTGGAGATGGGCCACCTTTTAGGTGCTGGTAGTTGATCTCAGGTTCTCTGGAAGAGGAGACAATGCTGTTAATTGTTGAGTCCTTTCAGTGGCCCCACCTATTTATAATTTTTAGAAGTATATGTGAGGCTGTGTTTATGTATATCATATTCAGACCATAAGAGGGATTTAGATTCTCTAGAATCTGACACCCTCTTCTGGAGTGTCTGAAGACAGCTACAGTGTACTTATATCTAATACATACATAGATAAATAAATAAATAATAAATAAATAAATAAACATTTTTTAAAAAGTATAAGAAATAAAGAAAGACCAGGCAGGCCTGCCATCCATATCTCTGTCTCTCTGTCTGTATGTCTGTCTGATCCTCTGGAACTGGAGATGGGCCACCATAAGGTGTTGGTAGTTTATCCCAGGTTCTCTGAAAGAGGAGACAATGCTGTTAATTGTTGAGCCCTCTCAGTGGACCCACCCTTCTTTAAATTTTTAGAAGTATATGCGAGGCTGTGTTTATGTACCCAATATGCAGACCATAAGAGGGATTTAGATTCTCCAGAATCTGACAAACTCTTCTGGAGTGTCTGAAGACAGCTACAGTGTACATATATCTAATAAATACATAAATAAATATATAAATAAACATTTTTTTAAAAAGGATAAGAAAGAAAGAAAGACCAGGCAGGCCTGCCATCCTTATCACTGTCTGTATGTCTGTCTGTCTGATCCCCTGGAACTGGAGATGGGCCACCATATAGTTGCTGGTAGTTGATCCCAGGTACTCTGGAAGAGGAGACAATGCTGTTAATTGTTGAGCTTTTAGAGTGGCCCCACCCTTCTTTAAATTTTTAGAAGTATATGTGAGGCTGTGTTTATGTACATCATATGCAGACCATAAGAGGGATTTAGATTCTCCAGAATATGACACCCTCTTCTGGAGTGTCTGAAGACAGCTACAGTGTACTTATATCTAATAAATATATATATAAATAAATAAACATTTTTAAAATGTATAAGAAAGAAAGAAAAACCAGGCAGACCTGCAATCCTTGTCTGTCTGTCTGTATGTATGTCTGTCTGATCGCCTGGAACTGGAGATGGGCCACAATATAGTTGCTGGTAGTTGATCCCAGGTCCTCTGGAAGAGGAGACAATGCTGTTAATTGTTGAGCCCTTTCAGTGGCCCCAACCATCTTTAAATTTTTAGAAGTATATGTGAGGCTGTGTTTATGTACATCATATGCAGACCATAAGAGGGATATAGATTCTCCAGAATCTGACACCCTTTTCTGGAGAGTCTGGAGACAGCTACAGTGTACTTATATCTAATAAATAAATAAATAAATTAATTAATTAATTAATAAACATTTTTTAAAAAGATAAGAAAGAAAGATAAATCAGGCAGGCCTGCCATCCTTATCTCTGTCTGTCTGTCTGTCTCTCTGATGCCCTGCAACTTGAGATGGGCCACCACATAGTTGCTGGTAGTTGATCCCACGTTCTCTGGAAGAGGAGACAATGGTGTTAATTGTTGAGCCCTTTCAGTGGGCCCACCCATCTTTAAATTTTTAGAAGTATATGTGAGGCTGTGTTTATGTACATCATATGCAGACCATAAGAGGGATTTAGATTCTCCAGAAGATGACACCCCCTTCTAGAGTGTCTGAAGACAGCTACAGTGTACTTATATCTAATAAATAAATAAATAAATAAATAAATAAATAAATAAATAAACATTATTTTAAAAGTATAAGAAAGAAAGAAAGACCATGCAGGCCTCCATCCTTACCTCTGTCAGTCTGTCTGTCTGTCTGTCTGAACCCTTGGAACTGGAGATGGGCCACCATATAGTTGCTGTTAGTTGATCCCAGGTTCTCTGGAAGAAGAGACAATGCTGTTAATTGTTGAGCCCTTTCAGTGGCTCCACCTATCTTTAAATTTTTAGAAGTATATGTTAGGCTGTGTTTACGTATATCATATGTAGACCATAAGAGGGATTTTGATTCTCCAGAATCTGACACCCTCTTCTGGAGTGTCTGAAGACAACTACAGTGTACTTATATCTAATAAATACATAAATAAATAAATAAATAAATAAATAAATAAACATTATTTTAAAAGGATAAGAAAGAAAGAAAAACCAGGCATGCCTGCCCTCCTTATCTCTGTCTGTCTGTCTGTCTGTCTGATCCCCTGGAACTGGAGATGGGCCACCTTTTAGGTGCTGGTAGTTGATCTCAGGTTCTCTGGAAGAGGAGACAATGCTGTTAATTGTTGAGTCCTTTCAGTGGCCCCACCTATTTATAATTTTTAGAAGTATATGTGAGGCTGTGTTTATGTATATCATATTCAGACCATAAGAGGGATTTAGATTCTCTAGAATCTGACACCCTCTTCTGGAGTGTCTGAAGACAGCTACAGTGTACTTATATCTAATACATACATAGATAAATAAATAAATAATAAATAAATAAATAAACATTTTTTAAAAAGTATAAGAAATAAAGAAAGACCAGGCAGGCCTGCCATCCATATCTCTGTCTCTCTGTCTGTATGTCTGTCTGATCCTCTGGAACTGGAGATGGGCCACCATAAGGTGCTGGTAGTTTATCCCAGGTTCTCTGAAAGAGGAGACAATGCTGTTAATTGTTGAGCCCTCTCAGTGGACCCACCCTTCTTTAAATTTTTAGAAGTATATGCGAGGCTGTGTTTATGTACCCAATATGCAGACCATAAGAGGGATTTAGATTCTCCAGAATCTGACAAACTCTTCTGGAGTGTCTGAAGACAGCTACAGTGTACATATATCTAATAAATACATAAATAAATATATAAATAAACATTTTTTTAAAAAGGATAAGAAAGAAAGAAAGACCAGGCAGGCCTGCCATCCTTATCACTGTCTGTATGTCTGTCTGTCTGATCCCCTGGAACTGGAGATGGGCCACCATATAGTTGCTGGTAGTTGATCCCAGGTACTCTGGAAGAGGAGACAATGCTGTTAATTGTTGAGCTTTTAGAGTGGCCCCACCCTTCTTTAAATTTTTAGAAGTATATGTGAGGCTGTGTTTATGTACATCATATGCAGACCATAAGAGGGATTTAGATTCTCCAGAATCTGACACCCTCTTCTGGAGTGTCTGAAAGCAGCTACAGTGTACATATATCTAATAAATACATAAATAAATATATAAATAAACATTTTTTTAAAAAGGATAAGAAAGAAAGAAAGACCAGGCAGGCCTGCCATCCTTATCACTGTCTGTATGTCTGTCTGTCTGATCCCCTGGAACTGGAGATGGGCCACCATATAGTTGCTGGTAGTTGATCCCAGGTACTCTGGAAGAGGAGACAATGCTGTTAATTGTTGAGCTTTTAGAGTGGTCCCACCCTTCTTCAAATTTTTAGAAGTATATGTGAGGCTGTGTTCATATACATCATATGCAGACCATAAGAGGGATTTATATTTTCCAGAATCTGACACCCTCTTCTGGAGTGTTTGAAGACAGCTACAGTGTACTTATATCTAATAAATACATACTTAAATTAATAAACATTTTTTTAAAAGGATAAGAAAGAAGGAAAGACAAGGTAGGCCTGCCATCCTTAACTCTATCTGTCTGTATGTTTGTCTGTCTGTCTGATCCCCTGGAACTGGAGATGGGCCACCATATAGTTGCTGGTAGTTGATCCCAGGTTCTCTATAAGAGGAGACAATGCTGTTAATGGTTGATCCCTTTCATTGGACCCACACATCTTTAAATTTTTAGATGTAAATGTGAGGCTGTGTGTATGTACATCATATGCAGACCATAAGAGGGATATAGATTCTCCAGAATCTGACACCCTCTTCTGGAGTGTCTGAAGACAGCTACAGTGTAAGTATATCTAATAAATACATAAATAAATAAATAAATAAATAAATAAATAAACAAACATTTTTTAAAAGGGATAAGAAAGAAAGAAAAACCAGGCAGGCCTGCCATCTTTGTCTGTCTTTCTCTCTGTCTGTCTGTCTTGCCTAGCCCCTTGAGTAGCCTAGCCTAGTCCCTTGCCTTGACTAGCCCAGCCCCTTGCCTAGCCTAGCCTAGCTCAGCCCTGCCTTGCCTAGCCCTGCCTATCCCTGTCTTTAACCAGGCTGGCCTCAAACTCAGAAACTGACTGCCTCTGCCTCCAGAGTGCTCTCATCAAGAGCTCGAGCCACCACTGACTGTTGGGTTTTCTAAGTCTTACATAGGTATGGTCTGTTTCTCAGCTGTGAAACCCTAATTAACACGTGTAGTCTGTCCTAGGTCAGCCATAGCTACAGACTGAGGCCTTTTCTAAAACAAAACAAAAGAAAACAAAAAATAGAAATAATAAAATAAATAAATTAAGCAACCACATGATATCTTTTCTTTCTTTCAATGATACTCAGAGCTTGAAGCAGTTCACCCATGAGACCTCAGCTCCGGACATTGAGGCTCTTTCCCTAACAAGTATTATGGCTGAACCTGAGGGGTTCTACTGCTGATTTGTGTCCCCCACTTTAAAAAAATAGTTGTTTTCAAAGGCTGCAGGTTCTTAGCCCTGTTCCTTGTTACAGTTGAGTCACAGCCCTGAAAGTTCAGTGGTAGTTAAAGGCACTGAGAAGGGCTTCCTATAGACATCAAAGACCAAGTCTTTGTTTTTAAAAAGTTAATCTGGATTCCCCCACCCCCTGGCATCCTTAGAATTCCTAGAAAGGAAGGCAGGGACCTGGGCAGAAGGGTGCAAGGCTACTGGTGTTTGTAAGTGGTAACAGAAAGCTTTCTCTTGTTGGTACCCTACCCCAAGTTACACTGTCACTTCTTTTTCCTAGTTGTTGTTTTGTCGGTTTGTATTCTCAACATAGACCCTTTTCCTTCCTAACCTTGGCTGTCCTGAACCTTACTGTCCTTGAACTCAGTGATTTGCCTGTCTTGCTGGGATGAAACTGTGAGCTACCATCCAGAAGGAAGCACCCTGCTGAGGTTAGATTGGGGTCTCTTCCATTTTCCTCTATGAACATGCATATGGCAGGCCTGTTCTTTCTTTTTTACTTTTCCTTTTTTTTTTTAAAGATTTATTTATTTATTATATTTAAGTATGCTGTAGCTATCTTCAGACAGTCCAGAAGAGGGTGTCAGATTCTGAAGAATCTAAATCATTCTTATTGTCTGCATATGATGTATATAAACACAGCCTCACATATACTCAAAAAAAAAAAAGAAAAAGAAAGATGTGGCTACAGAGAGGGCTCAACAATTAAGAGCATTGTCTCCTCTTCCAGAGAACCTGGGCTCAATTACCAGTATTATATATGGTGGCCCATCTCCAGTTCCAGGGGATCTAATACTCTGTTCTGGAGTCTGTGGGCACAGCATACACATGCAAAACATTCTTACACAATCATTGAGAGAGGAGAGAGAGGGGTTGAGAGAGAGGGGAGGTAATCATACCTCCTGACAAGTTTGAAGACCTGAGCTTCATCACTCACACAAATAAATAAATGCAAAATATTTTTTTATAAATAAACTCTGCCATTGCCCTTTAAAAATTCCTAGAAAACAAGTTTTATAAGCAACAGTTATATTTACTATATCTAAAGGACAGTCATGAGCATATTCAATAAATAGAAAAAGGCCTGTTAGTCTTAGAAATGGAAAAGACAAACCAAGGAAGGTTTGCAATTACATAATGAGGCAGCTCAGCCCAGCTCTAAGTTTGGAAATAAGACTCGAGAATAGGATACACCTGAAGACAGCCAGCCATTGTTTTTTGTTTTGGAGGCTGAAAGGATACACCTGAAGACAGCCAATGCTGTGTGATGGTGATCTAGTATTTTTTTTTTAATTTTTAAAAACTTTAACACTTTTTATAAAACTTTTATAAAAACTTTTTCTTTCTTTCTTTTCTTCTTTCCTTTCTTTCTTACCTTCTTTCCTACTTTCCTTCTTCCCTTTCTTCCTTTCCTCACCCTAGCCCCTACCCTAGCCCTGTCTTTCACCAGGGTGGCCTCGAACTCAGAAACTGACTGCCTCTGCCTACAGAGTGCTCTCATTAAGAGCTTGAGCCACCACTGAATGTAGGGTTTTCTAAGCCTTACCTTGCTCTTGGTGTCTGTTCTCAGCTGTGAAACCCTAATTAACACAAGTAGGCAGTCCTGGGTCAGCCAGAGCTACAGACAGAGGACTTCTCTAAAAACAAATAAAACAAAACAAAACAACAAATAGAAATAATAAAATACATAAATTAAGCAACCACAGCATAGCTTTTCTCTATCTAGGTGGTACTCAGAAATACCAGCATTTGGCCTGTGACACCTCAGCTCAGTATATGTGAGGCTGTGTTTATGTACATCATATGCAGACCATAAGAGGGATTTACATTCTCCAGAATCTGACACCCTCCTCTGGAGTGTCTAAAGAAAGCTACAATGTACTTATATCTAAGAAATACATAAATAAATAAATAAATAAATAAATAAATAAATAAACATTTTTTAAAAAGGATAAGAAAGTAAGAAGACCAGGCAGGCCTGCCACCCTTATGTCTGTCTGTCTGTCTGTCTGTCTGATACCCTGGAACTGGACATGGGCCACCATAGTGTTGCTGGTAGTTTATCCCAGGTTCTCTGGAAGAGGAGACAATGCTCTTAATTGTTGAGCCCTTTCAGTGGACCCACACTTCTTTAAATATTTAGAAGTATATGTGAGGCTGTGTTTATGTACATCATATTCAGATTATAAGAGGATTTAGATTCTCCAGAATCTGACACCCTCTACTGGAGTGTCTGAAGACAGCTACAGTGTACTTATATATAATAAATACAGAAATAAATAAATAAATAAATAAACATTTTTTAAAAAGGATAAGAAAGAAAGTAAGACCAGGCAGGCCTGCCATCCTTATCTCTGTCTGTCTGTCTGTCTGTCTGATCCCCTGGAACTGGAGATGGGCTACCATATAGTTGCTGGTAGTTGATCCCAGGATCTCTGGAAGAGGAGACAATGCTGTTAATTGTTGAGCCCTATCAGTGGCCCTACCCATCTTTAAATTTTTAGAAGTGTATGTGAGGCTGTGTTTATGTACATCATATGCAGACCAGAAGAGGGATTTAGATTCATCAGAATCTGACACCCTCTTCTGGAGTGTCTGAAGACAGCTACAGTGTACTTATATCTAATAAATACATAAATAAATAAATAAATAAATAAATAAATAAATAAACATTTTTTTAAAAGGATAAGAAACAAAGAAAGACCAGGCAGGCCTGCCATCCTTTTCACTGTCTGTATGTCTGTCTGTCTGATCCCCTGGAACTGGAGATGGGCCACCATATAGTTGCTGGTAGTTGATCCCTGTACTCTGAAAGAGGAGACAATGCTGTTAATTGTTGAGCTTTTAGAGTGGCCCCACCCTTCTTTAAATTTTTAGAAGTATATGTGAGGCTGTGTTTATGTACATCATATGCAGACCATAAGAGGGATTTAGATTCTCCAGAATCTGACACCCTCCTCTGGAGTGTCTAAAGAAAGCTACAGTGTACTTATATCTAAGAAATACATATATAAATAAATAAACATTTTTAAAATGTATAAGAAAGAAAGAAAAACCAGGCAGGCCTGCAATCCTTGTCTGTCTGTCTCTCTGTATGTCTGTCTGATCCCCTGGAACTGGAGATGGGCCACAATATAGTTGCTGGTAGTTGATCCCAGGTCCTCTGGAAGAGGAGACAATGCTGTTAATTGTTGAGCCCTTTCAGTGGCCCCACCCATCTTTAAATTTTTAGAAGTATATGTGAGGCTGTGTTTATGTACATCATATGCAGACCATAAGAGGGATTTAGATTCTCCAGAAGATGACACACTCTTCTAGAGTGTCTGAAGACAGCTACAGTGTACTTATATCTAATAAATTCATAAATAAACAAATAAACATTTTTTAAAAAGGATAATAAAGAAAGAGAGACCAGGCAGGCCTGCCATCCTTGTTTGTCTGTCTGTCTGTCTGTCTGATCCCCTGGAACTGGAGATGGGCCACCATATAATTGCTGTTAGTTGATCCCAGGTTCTCTGGAAGAGGAGTCAGTGCTGTTAATTGTTGAGCCCTTTCAGTGGCCCCACCCATCTTTAAATTTTTAGAAGTATATGTGAGGCTGTGTTCATGTACATCATATGCAGACCATAAGAGGGATATAGATTCTCCAGAATCTGACACCCTCTTCGGGAGTGTTTGAAGACAGCTACAGTGTACTTACATCTAATAAATACATACTTAAATTAATAAACATTTTTTTAAAAAGGATAAGAAAGTATGAAAGACCAGGTAGGCCTGCCATTCTTAACTCTATCTGTCTGTCTGTCTGTCTGTCTGATCCCCTGGAACTGGAGATGGGCCACCATATAGTTGCTGGTAGTTGATCCCATGTTCTCTATAAGAGGAGACAATGCTGTTAATTGTTGATCCCTTTCATTGGCCCCACACATCTTTAAATTTTTAGAAGTAAATGTGAGGCTGTGTTGATGTATATCATATGCAGACCATAAGAGGGATATAGATTCTCCAGAATCTGACACCCTCTTCTGGAGTGACTGAAGACAGCTACATTGCACTTATATCTAATAAATACATAAATAAATAAATAAACATTTTTTAAAAAGAATAAGAAAGAAAGAAAGACCAGGCAGGCCTGCCACCTTGTCTGTCTGTCTGTCTGTGTGTCTATCTGTCAGATACCCTGAAACTGGAGATGGGCCACCATATAGTTGCTGGTAGTTGATCCCAGGTTCTCTGGAAGAGGAGACAATGCTGTTAATTGTTGAGCCCTTTCAGTGGCCCCACCCATCTTTAAATTTTTAGAAGTATATGTGAGGCTGTGTTCATGTACATCATATGCAGACCATATGAGGGATATTGATTCTCCAGAATCTGAAACCCTCTTCTGGAGAGTCTGAAGACAGCTACAGTGTACTTACATCTAATAAATACATAAATAAATAAATAAATAAATGAATAAATGAATAAATAAATAAATAAAATAATAAACATTTTTTAAAAAGGATAAGAAAGAAAGAAAAATCAGGCAGGCCTGCCATCCTTATCTCTGTCTGTCTGTCTGTCTTATCCGCTGGAACTTGAGATGGGCCACCATATAGTTGCTGGTAGTTGATCCCACGTTCTCTGGAAGAAGAGACAATGCTGTTAATTGTTGAGCCCTTTCAGTGGGCCCACCCATCTTTAAATTTTTAGAAATATATGTGAGGCTGTGTTTATGTACATCATATGCAGACCATAAGAGGGATTTAGATTCTCCAGAAGATGACACCCTCTTTTAGAGTGTCTGAAGACAGCTACCTTGTACTTAAATATAATAAATACATACTTAAATTAATAAACATTTCTTAAAAGTATAAGAAAGAAAGAAAGACCAGGCAGGCCTCCATCCTTATCTCTGTCAGTCTGTCTGTCTGTCTGTCTGATCCCTTGGAACTGGAGATGGGCCACCATAAGGTGCTGGTAGTTTATCCCAGGTTCTCTGAAAGAGGAGACAATCCTGTTAATTGTTGAGCCCTCTCAGTGGCCCCACACATCTTTAAATTTTTAGAAGTATATGTGAGGCTGTGTTTATGTACATCATATGCAGACCATAAGAGGGATTTAGATTCTCCACAATCTGACACCCTCTTCTGGAGTGTCTGAAGACAGCTACAGTGTACTTATATCTAATAAATACATGAATAAATATATAAATGAACATTTTTTTAAAAAGATAAGAAAGAAAGAAAGACCAGGCAGGCCTGCCATCCTTATCAATGTCTGTATGTCTGTCTGTCTGATGCCCTGGAACTGGAGATGGGCCACCATATAGTTGCTGGTAGTTGATCCCAGGTACTCTGCAAGAGGAGACAATGCTGTTAATTGTTGAGCCCTTTCAGTGGCGCCACCCATCTTTAAATATTTAGAGGTATATGTGAGGCTGTGTTTATGTACATCATATGCAGACCATAAGAGGGATTTAGATTCTCCAGAATCTGACACCCTCTTCTGGAGTGTCTGAAGACAGCTACAGTGTACTTATATCTAATAAATAAATAGATAAATAAATAAATAAATAAATAAACATTTTTTAAAAAGTATACGAAATAAAGAAAGACCAGGCAGGCCTGCCATCCATATCTCTGTCTGTCTGTCTGTCTGTCTATCTGATCCCCGAGAACTGGAGATGGGCCACCATATAGTGCTGGTAGTTGATCCAAGGTTCTCTGGAAGAGGAGACAATTCGGTTAATTGTTGAGCCCTTTCAGTGGCCCCACACTTCTTTAAATATTTAGAAGTTTATGTGAGGCTGTGTTTATATACATCATATTCAGATTATAAGAGGATTTAGATTCTCCAGAACCTGACACCCTCTACTGGAGTGTCTGAAGAAGGCTACAGTGTACTTATATATAATAAATAAATAAATAAATAAATAAATAAATAAACATTTTTTAAAAAGGATAAGAAAGAAAGTAAGACCAGGCAGGCCTGCCATCCTTATCTCTGTCTCTCTGTCTGTCTGTCTGATCCCCTGGAACTGGAGTTGGTCTACCATAAAGTTGCTGGTAGTTGATCCCAGGTTCTCTGGAAGAGAGGACAAGGCTGTTAATTGTTGAGCCCTATCAGTGGCCCTACCCATCTTTAAATATTTAGAAGTATATGTGAGGCTGTGTTTATGTACATCATATGCAGACCATAAGAGGGATTTATATTCTCCAGAATCTGACACCCTCTTCTGGAGTGTCTGAAGACAGCTACAGTGTACTTATATCTAATAAATACATAAATAAATAAATAAATAAATAAACATTTTTTAAAAAGTATAAGAAATAAAGAAAGACCAGGCAGGCCTGCCATCCTTATCTCTGTCTCTCAGTCTGTCTGTCTGTCTGATCCAATGGAACTGGAGATGGGCCACCATAAGGTGCTGGTATTTTTTCCCAGGTTCTCTGAAAGAGGAGACAATGCTGTTAATTGTTGAGCCCTCTCAGTGGTCCCACACATCTTTAAATTTTTAGAAGTATATGTGAGGCTGTGTTTATGTACATCATATGCAGACCATAAGAGGGATTTAGATTCTCCAGAATCTGACACCCTCTTCTGGAGAGTCTGAAGACAGCTACAGTGTACTTATATCTAATAAATACATAAATAAATATATAAATAAACATTTTTTAAAAAAGGATAATAAAGAAAGAAAGACCAGGCAGGCCTGCCATCCTTTTCACTGTCTGTATGTCTGTCTGTCTGATCCCCTGGAACTGGAGATGGGCCACCATATAGTTGCTGGTAGTTGATCCCAGGTACTCTGGAAGAGGAGACAATGCTGTTAATTGTTGAGCCCTTTCAGTGGCGCCACCCATCTTTAAATATTTAGAGGTATATGTGAGGCTGTGTTTATGTACATCATATGCAGACCATAAGAGGGATTTAGATTCTCCAGAATCTGACACCTTCTTCTGGAGTGTCTGAAGACAGCTACAGTGTACTTATATCTAATAAATACATGAATAAATATATAAATAAACATTTTTTTGAAAGGATAAGAAAGAAAGAAAGACCAGGCAGGCCTGCCATCCTTATCACTGTCTGTATGTCTGTCTGTCTGATCCCCTGGAACTGGAGATGGGCCACCATATAGTTGCTGGTAGTTGATCCCAGGTACTCTGGAAGAGGAGACAATGCTGTTAATTGTTGAGCCCTTTCAGTGGCCCCACCCATCTTTAAATTTTTAGAAGTATATGTGAGGCTGTGTTCATATACATCATATGCAGACCATAAGAGGGATATAGATTCTCCAGAATCTGACACCCTCTTCGGGAGTGTTTGAAGACAGCTACAGTGTACTTATATCTAATAAATACATACTTAAATTAATAAACATTTTTTTAAAAGGATAAGAAAGAAGGAAAGACAAGATAGGCCTGCCATCCTTAACTCTATCTGTCTGTATGTTTGTCTGTCTGTCTGATCCCCTGGAACTGGAGATGGGCCACCATATAGTTGCTGGTAGTTGATCCCAGGTTCTCTATAAGAGGAGACAATGCTGTTAATTGTTGATCCCTTTCATTGGACCCACACATCTTTAAATTTTTAGATGTAAATGTGAGGCTGTGTGTATGTACATCATATGCAGACCATAAGAGGGATATAGATTCTCCAGAATCTGACACCCTCTTCTGGAGTGTCTGAAGACAGCTACAGTGTAAGTATATCTAATAAATACATAAATAAATAAATAAATAAATAAATAAACAAACATTTTTTAAAAGGGATAAGAAAGAAAGAAAAACCAGGCAGGCCTGCCATCTTTGTCTGTCTTTCTCTCTGTCTGTCTGTCTTGCCTAGCCCCTTGAGTAGCCTAGCCTAGTCCCTTGCCTTGACTAGCCCAGCCCCTTGCCTAGCCTAACCTAGCCCAGCCCTGCCTTGCCTAGCCCTGCCTATCCCTGTCTTTAACCAGGCTGGCCTCAAACTCAGAAACTGACTGCCTCTGCCTCCAGAGTGCTCTCATCAAGAGCTCGAGCCACCACTGACTGTTGGGTTTTCTAAGTCTTACATAGGTATGGTCTGTTTCTCAGCTGTGAAACCCTAATTAACACGTGTAGTCTGTCCTAGGTCAGCCATAGCTACAGACTGAGGCCTTTTCTAAAACAAAACAAAAGAAAACAAAAAATAGAAATAATAAAATAAATAAATTAAGCAACCACATGATATCTTTTCTTTCTTTCAATGATACTCAGAGCTTGAAGCAGTTCACCCATGAGACCTCAGCTCCGGACATTGAGGCTCTTTCCCTAACAAGTATTATGGCTGAACCTGAGGGGTTCTACTGCTGATTTGTGTCCCCCACTTTAAAAAAATAGTTGTTTTCAAAGGCTGCAGGTTCTTAGCCCTGTTCCTTGTTACAGTTGAGTCACAGCCCTGAAAGTTCAGTGGTAGTTAAAGGCACTGAGAAGGGCTTCCTATAGACATCAAAGACCAAGTCTTTGTTTTTAAAAAGTTAATCTGGATTCCCCCACCCCCTGGCATCCTTAGAATTCCTAGAAAGGAAGGCAGGGACCTGGGCAGAAGGGTGCAAGGCTACTGGTGTTTGTAAGTGGTAACAGAAAGCTTTCTCTTGTTGGTACCCTACCCCAAGTTACACTGTCACTTCTTTTTCCTAGTAATTGTTTTGTCGGTTTGTATTCTCAACATAGACCCTTTTCCTTCCTAACCTTGGCTGTCCTGAACCTTACTGTCCTTGAACTCAGTGATTTGCCTGTCTTGCTGGGATGAAACTGTGAGCTACCATCCAGAAGGAAGCACCCTGCTGAGGTTAGATTGGGGTCTCTTCCATTTTCCTCTATGAACATGCATATGGCAGGCCTGATCTTTCTTTTTTACTTTTCCTTTTCTTTTTAAAGATTTATTTATTTATTATATTTAAGTATGCTGTAGCTATCTTCAGACAGTCCAGAAGAGGGTGTCAGATTCTGAAGAATCTAAATCATTCTTATTGTCTGCATATGATGTATATAAACACAGCCTCACATATACTCAAAAAAAAAAAAGAAAGATGTGGCTACAGAGAGGGCTCAACAATTAAGAGCATTGTCTCCTCTTCCAGAGAACCTGGGCTCAAATACCAGTATTATATATGGTGGCCCATCTCCAGTTCCAGGGGATCTAATACTCTGTTCTGGAGTCTGTGGGCACAGCATACACATGCAAAACATTCTTACACAATCATTGAGAGAGGAGAGAGAGGGGTTGAGAGAGAGGGGAGGTAATCATACCTCCTGACGAGTTTGAAGACCTGAGCTTCATCACTCACACAAATAAATAAATGCAAAATATTTTTTTATAAATAAACTCTGCCATTGCCCTTTAAAAATTCCTAGAAAACAAGTTTTATAAACAACAGTTATATTTACTATATCTAAAGGACAGTCATGAGCATATTAAATAAATAGAAAAAGGCCTGTTAGTCTTAGAAATGGAAAAGACAAACCAAGGAAGGTTTGCAATTACATAATGAGGCAGCTCAGCCCAGCTCTAAGGTTGGAAATAAGACTCGAGAATAGGATACACCTGAAGACAGCCAGCCATTGTTTTTTGTTTTGGAGGCTGAAAGGATACACCTGAAGACAGCCAATGCTGTGTGATGGTGATCTGGTATTTTTTTTTTAATTTTTAAAAACTTTAACACTTTTTATAAAACTTTTATAAAAACTTTTTATTATAAACTTTCCTTTCTTTCTTTCCTCACCCTAGCCCCTACCCTAGCCCTGTCTTTCACCAGGGTGGCCTCAAACTCAGAAACTGACTGCCTCTGCCTACAGAGTGCTCTCATTAAGAGCTTGAGCCACCACTGAATGTAGGGTTTTCTAAGCCTTACCTTGCTCTTGGTGTCTGTTCTCAGCTGTGAAACCCTAATTAACACAAGTAGGCAGTCCTGGGTCAGCCAGAGCTACAGACTGAGGACTTCTCTAAAAACAAATAAAATAAAACAAAACAACAAATAGAAATAATAAAATACATAAATTAAGTAACCACAGCATAGCTTTTCTCTATCTAGGTGGTACTCAGAAATTCGAGAAGTTGGCCTGTGACACCTCAGCTCAGTATATGTGAGGCTGTGTTTATGTACATCATATGCAGACCATAAGAGGGATTTACATTACCAGAATCTGACACCCTCCTCTGGAGTGTCTAAAGAAAGCTACAGTGTACTTATATCTAAGAAATACATAAATAAATAAATAAATAAATAAATAAATATTTTTTAAAAAGGATAAGAAAGAAAGAAAGACCAGGCAGGCCTGCCATCCTTATCTCTGTCTGCCTGTCTGTCTGATCCCCTGGAACTGGAGATGGGCCACCTTGTAGGTGCTGGTAGTTGATCCCACGTTCTCTGGAAGAGGAGACAATGCTGTTAATTGTTGAGCCCTTTCAGTGGCCCCACCCATTTTTAATTTTTACAAGTATATGTGAGGCTGTGTTTATGTACATCATATTCAAATCATAAGAGGGATTTAGATTCTCCAGAATCTGACACCCTCTTCTGGAGTGTCTGAAGACGGCTACAGTGTACTTATATCTAATAAATAAATAAATAAATAAATAAATAAATAAATAAACATTTTTTAAAAAGTATAAGAAATAAAGAAAGACCAGGCAGGCCTTCCATCCTTATCTCTGTCTCTCTGTCTGTCTGTCTGTCTGATCCACTGGAACTGGAGATGGGCCACCATAAGGTGCTGGTAGTTTATCCCAGGTTCTCTGAAAGAGGAGACAATGCTGTTAATTGTTGAGCCCTCTCACTGTCCCCACACATCTTTAAATTTTTAGAAGTATATGTGAGGCCTTGTTTATGTACATCATATGAAGACCATAAGAGGGATTTAGATTCTCCAGAATCTGACACCCTCTTCTGGAGTGTCTGAAGACAGCTACAGTGTACTTATATCTAATAAATACATAAATAAATAAATAAATAAATAAACAAACATTTTTTTTAAAAAGGATAAGAAAGAAAGAAAGACCAGGCAGGCCTGCCATCCTTATCACTGTCTGTATGTCTGTCTGTCTGATCCTCTGGAACTGGAGATGGGCCACCATATAGTTGCTGGTAGTTGATCCCAGGTACTCTGGAAGAGGAGACAATGCTGTTAATTGTTGAGCTTTTAGAGTGGCCCCACCCTTCTATAAATTTTTAGAAGTATATGTGAGGCTGTGTTTATGTACATCATATGCAGACCATAAGAGGGATATAGATTCTCCAGAATCTGACACCCTCTTCTGGAGTGTCTGAAGACAGCTACAGTGTACGTATATCTAATAAATACATAAATAAATAAATAAATAAATAAATAAATAAACAAACATTTTTTAAAAGGGATAAGAAAGAAAGAAAAACCAGGCAGGCCTGCCATCCTTGTCTGTCGTTCTCTCTGTCTGTCTGTCTTGCCTATCCCCTTGAGTAGCCTAGCCTAGTCCCTTGCCTTGACTAGCCCAGCCCCTTGCCTAGCCTAGCCTAGCCCAGGCTATCCCTGTCTTTAACCAGGCTGGCCTCGAACTCAGAAACTGACTGCCTCTGCCTCCAGAGTGCTCTCATTAAGAGCTCGAGCCACCACTGACTGTTGGGTTTTCTAAGTCTTACATAGGTATGGTCTGTTTCTCAGCTGTGAAACCCTAATTAACACATGTAGTCTGTCCTAGGTCAGCCATAGCTACAGACTGAGGCCTTTTCTAAAACAAAACAAAAGAAAACAAAAAATAGACATAATAAAATAAATAAATTAAGCAACCACATGATATCTTTTCTTTCTTTCAATGATACTCAGAGCTTGAAGCAGTTCACCCATGAGACCTCAGCTCCGGACATTGAGTCTCTTTCCCTAACAAGTATTATGGCTGAACCTGAGGGGTTCTACTGCTGATTTGTGTCCCCCACTTTAAAAAAATAGTTGTTTTCAAAGGCTGCAGGTTCTTAGCCCTGTTCCTTGTTACAGTTGAGTCACAGCCCTGAAAGTTCAGTGGTAGTTAAAGGCACTGAGAAGGGCTTCCTATAGACATCAAAGACCAAGTCTTTGTTTTTAAAAATTTAATCTGGATTCCCCCACCCCCTGGCATCCTTAAAATTCCTAGAAAGGAAGGCAGGGACCTGGGCAGAAGTGTGCAAGGCTACTGGTGTTTGTAAGTGGTAACAGAAAGCTTTCTCTAGTTGGTACCCTACCCCAAGTTACACTGTCACTTCTTTTTCCTAGTTGTTGTTTTGTCGGTTTGTATTCTCAACATAGACCCTTTTCCTTCCTAACCTTGGCTGTCCTGAACCTTACTGTCCTTGAACTCAATGATTTGCCTGTCTTGCTGGGATGAAACTGTGAGCTACCATCCAGAAGGAAGCACCCTGCTGAGGTTAGATTGGGGTCTCTCCCATTTTCCTCTATGAACATGCATATGGCAGGCCTGTTCTTTCTTTTTTACTTTTCCTTTTCTTTTTAAAGATTTATTTATTTATTATATTTAAGTATGCTGTAGCTATCTTCAGACAGTCCAGAAGAGGGTGTCAGAATCTGAAGAATCTAAATCATTCTTATTGTCTGCATATGATGTATATAAACACAGCCTCACATATACTCAAAAAAAAAAAAGAAAGATGTGGCTACAGAGAGGGCTCAACAATTAAGAGCATTGTCTCCTCTTCCAGAGAACCTGGGCTCAATTACCAGTATTATATATGGTGGCCCATCTCCAGTTCCAGGGGATCTAATACTCTGTTCTGGAGTCTGTGGGCACAGCATACACATGCAAAACATTCTTACACAATCATTGAGAGAGGAGAGAGAGGGGTTGAGAGAGAGGGGAGGTAATCATACCTCCTGACGAGTTTGAAGACCTGAGCTTCATCACTCACACAAATAAATAAATGCAAAATATTTTTTTATAAATAAACTCTGCCATTGCCCTTTAAAAATTCCTAGAAAACAAGTTTTATAAGCAACAGTTATATTTACTATATCTAAAGGACAGTCATGAGCATATTCAATAAATAGAAAAAGGCCTGTTAGTCTTAGAAATGGAAAAGACAAACCAAGGAAGGTTTGCAATTACATAATGAGGCAGCTCAGCCCAGCTCTAAGGTTGGAAATAAGACTCGAGAATAGGATACACCTGAAGACAGCCAGCCATTGTTTTTTGTTTGGAGGCTGAAAGGATACACCTGAAGACATGAAGACAGCCAATGCTGTGTGATGGTGATCTGGTATTTTTTTTTTTTAATTTTTAAAAACTTTAACACTTTTTATAAAACTTTTATAAAAACTTTTTATTATAAACTTTCCTTTCTTTCTTTCCTCACCCTAGCCCCTACCCTAGCCCTGTCTTTCACCAGGGTGGCCTCAAACTCAGAAACTGACTGCCTCTGCCTACAGAGTGCTCTCATTAAGAGCTTGAGCCACCACTGAATGTAGGGTTTTCTAAGCCTTACCTTGCTCTTGGTGTCTGTTCCCAGCTGTGAAACCCTAATTAACACAAGTAGGCAGTCCTGGGTCAGCCAGAGCTACAGACTGAGGACTTCTCTAAAAACAAATAAAACAAAACAAAACAACAAATAGAAATAATAAAATACATAAATTAAGCAACCACAGCATAGCTTTTCTCTATCTAGGTGGTACTCAGAAATTCCAGCAGTTGGCCTGTGACACCTCAGCTCAGTATATGTGAGGCTGTGTTTATGTACATCATATGCAGACCATAAGAGGGATTTACATTCTCCAGAATCTGACACCCTCCTCTGGAGTGTCTAAAGAAAGCTACAGTGTACTTATATCTAAGAAATACATAAGTAAATAAATAAATAAATAAATAAATGAATAAATATTTTTTAAAAAGGATAAGAAAGAAAGAAAGACCAGGCAGGCCTGCCATCCTTATCTCTGTCTGTCTGTCTGTCTGAACCCGTGGAACTGGAGATGGGCCACCTTGTAGGTGCTGGTAGTTGATCCCACGTTCTCTGGAAGAGGAGAAAATGCTGTTAATTATTGAGCCCTTTCAGTGTCCCCACCCATTTGTAATTTTTAGAAGTATATGTGAGGCTGTGTTTATGTACATCATATTCAAACCATAAGAGGGATTTAGATTCTCCAGAATCTGACACCCTCTTCTGGAGTGTCTGAAGACGGCTGCAGTGTACTTATATCTAATAAATACATAAATAAATGAATAAATAAATAAATAAACATTTTTTTAAAACTATAAGAAATAAAGTAAGTCCAGGCAGGCCTGCCATCCTTATCTCTGTCTCTCTGTCTGTCTGTCTGTCTAATCCACTGGAACTGGAGTTGGGCCACCATAAGGTGCTGGTAGTTTATCCCAGGTCCTCTGAAAGAGGAGACAATGCTGTTAATTGTTGAGCCCTCTCAGTGGCCCCACACATCTTTAAATTTTTAGAAGTATATGTGAGGATTTGTTTATGTACATCATATGCAGACCATAAGAGGGATTTAGATTCTCCAGAATCTGACACCCTCTTCTGGAGTGTCTGAAGACAGCTACAGTGTACTTATAGCTAATAAATACATAAATAAATATATAAATAAACATTTTTTTAAAAAGGATAAGAAAGAAAGAAAGACCAGGCAGGCCTGCCATCCTTAGCACTGTCTGTATGTCTGTCTGTCTGATCCCCTGGAACTGGAGATGGGCCACCATATAGTTGCTGGTAGTTGATCCCAGGTACTCTGGAAGAGGAGACAATGCTGTTAATTGTTGAGCATTTAGAGTGGCCCCACCCTTCTTTAAATTTTTAGAAGTATATGTGAGGCTGTGTTTATGTACATCATATGCAGACCATAAGAGGGATTTAGATTCTCCAGAATCTGACACGCTCTTCTGTAGTGTCTGAAAAGCTACAGTGTACTTATATCTACTAAATACATAAATAAATAAATAAATAAATAAATATTTTTTAAAAAGGATAAGAAAGAAAGACCAGGCAGGCCTGCCATCCATATCTCTGCCTGTCTGTCTGTCTGTCTATCAGATCCCCGGGAACTGGAGATGGGCCACCATATAGTTGCTGGTAGTTGATCCAAGGTTCTCTGGAAGAGGAGACAATGCTCTTAATTGTTGAACACTTTCAGTGGCCGCACACTTCTTTAAATATTTAGAAGTATATGTGAGGCTGTGTTTATGTACATCATATTCAAATTATAAGAGGATTTAGATTCTCCAGAATCTGACACCCTCTACTGGAGTGTCTGAAGACAGCTACAGTGTACTTATATGTAATAAATAAATAAATAAATAAACATTTTTTTAAAAGGATAAGAAAGAAAGTAAGACCAAGCAGGCCTGCCATCCTTATCTCTGTCTGTCTGTCTGTCTGATCCCCTGGAACTGGAGATGGGCCAAAATATAGTTGCTGGTAGTTGATCCAAGGTTCTCTGGAAGAGGAGACAATGCTCTTAATTGTTGAGCCCTTTCAGTGGCCCCACACTTCTTTAAATATTTAGAAGTATATGTGAGCTGTGTTTATGTACATCATATTCAGATTATAAGAGGATTTAGATTCTCCAGAATCTGACACCCTCTACTGGGGTGTCGAAAGACAGCTACAGTGTACTTATATATAATAAATACATAAATAAATAAATAAATAAATAAATAAATAAACATTTTTTAAAAAGGATAAGAAAGAAAGTAAGACCAGGCAGTCCTGCCATCCTTATCTCTGTCTGTCTGTCTGTCTGTCTGTCTGATCCCCTGGAACTGGAGATGGGCTACCATATAGTTGCTGGTAGTTGATCCCAGGTTCTCTGGAAGAGGAGACAATGCTGTTAATTGTTGAGCCCTATCAGTGGCCCTACCCATCTTTAAATTATTAGAAGTGTATGTGAGGCTGTGTTTATGTACATCATATGCAGACCAGAAGAGGGATTTAGATTCATCAGAATCTGACACCATCTTCTGGAGTGTCTGAAGACAGCTACAGTGTACTTATATCTAATAAATACATAAATAAATACAATTTTTTAAAAAAGTATACGAAAGAAAGAAAGACCAGGCAGGCCTGCCATCCTTATCCTTGTCTGTCTGTCTGTCTGTCTGATCCCCTGGGAGTGGAGATGGGCCACCATATAGTTGCAGGTAGTTGATCCCAGGTTCTCTGTAAGAGGAGATAATGCTGTTAATTGCTGAGCCCTTTCAGTGCCCCCCCCACCTTTAAATTTTAAGAAGTAAAGGTGAGGCTGTGTTTATGTACATCATATGCAGACCATAAGAGGGATTTAGATTCTCCAGAATATGACACCTTCTTCTGGAGTGTCTGAAGACGGCTACAGTGTACTTATATCTAATAAACATATAAATAAATAAATAAACATTTTTTAAAAAGGATAAGAAAGAAAGAAAGACCAGGCAGGCCTGCCATCCTTATCTCTGTCAGTCTGTCTGTCTGTCAGTCTGTCTGATCCCTTGGAACTGGAGATGGGCCACCATATAGTTGCTGTTAGTTGATCCCAGGTTCTCTGGAAGAGGAGACAATGCTGTTAATTTTTGAGCCCTTTGAGTGGCTCCAACTATCTTTAAATTTTTAGAAGTATATGTTAGGCTGTGTTTATGTACATCATATGCAGACCATAAGAGGGATTTATATTATCCAGAATCTGACACCCTCTTCTGGAGTGTCTGAAGACAACTACAGTGTACTTATATCTAATAAATACATATATAAATAAATATAAATAAATAAATAAACATTATTTTAAAAGGATAAGAAAGAAAGAAAGACCAGGCAGGCCTGCCATCCTAATCTCTGTCTGTCTGTCTGTCTGTCTGATCCCCTGGAACTGGAGATGGGCCACCTTGTAGTTGCTGGTAGTTGATCCCAGGTTCTCTGGAAGAGGAGACAATGCTGTTAATTGTTGAGCCCTTTCAGTGGCCCCACCCATTTTTAATTTTTAGAAGTATATGTGAGGCTGTGTTTATGTACATCATATGCAGACCATAAGAGGGATTTAGATTCTCCAAAATCTGAGACCCCCTTCTGGAGTGTCTGAAGACAGCTACAGTGTACTTATATCTAATAAATACATAAATAAATATATAAATAAACATTTTTTTAAAAAGGATAAGAAACAAAGAAAGACCAGGCAGGCCTGCCATCCTTTTCACTGTCTGTATGTCTGTCTGTCTGATCCCCTGGAACTGGAGATGGGCCACCATATAGTTGCTGGTAGTTGATCCCAGGTACTATGGAAGAGGAGACAATGCTGTTAATTGTTGAGCTTTTAGAGTGGCCCCACCCTTCTTTAAATTTTTAGAAGTATATGTGAGGCTGTGTTTATGTACATCATATGCAGACCATAAGAGGGATTTAGATTCTCCAGAATCTGACACCCTCCTCTGGAGTGTCTAAAGAAAGCTACAGTGTACTTATATCTAAGAAATACATATATAAATAAATAAACATTTTTAAAATGTATAAGAAAGAAAGAAAAACCAGGCAGGCCTGCAATCCTTGTCTGTCTGTCTCTCTTTATGTCTGTCTGATCCCCTGGAACTGGAGATGGGCCACAATATAGTTGCTGGTAGTTGATCCTAGGTCCTCTGGAAGAGGAGACAATGCTGTTAATTGTTGAGCCCTTTCAGTGGCCCCACCCATCTTTAAATTTTTAGAAGTATATGTGAGGCTGTGTTTATGTACATCATATGCAGACCATAAAAGGAATTTAGATTCTCGAGAATCTGACACCCTCTTCTGGAGTGTCTGAAGACAGCTACAGTGTACTTATATCTAATAAATACATAAATAAATATATAAATAAACATTTTTTTAAAAAGGATAAGAAAGAAAGAAAGACCAGGCAGGCCTGCCATCCTTATCACTGTCTGTATGTCTGTTTGTCTGATCCCCTGGAACTGGAAATGGGCCACCATATAGTTGCTGGTAGTTGATCCCAGGTACTCTGGAAGAGGAGACAATGCTGTTAATTGTTGAGCTTTTAGAGTGGCCCCACCCTTCTTTAAATTTTTAGAAGTATATGTGAGGCTGTGTTTATGTACATCATATGCAGACCATAAGAGGGATTTAGATTCTCCAGAATCTGACACCCTCTTCTGGAGTGTCTGAACAGCTACAGTGTACTTATATCTAATAATAAATAAATAAATAAATAAATAAATAAATAAATAAACAAACATTTTTTTAAAAAAAGGATAAGAAAGAAAGAAAGACCAGGCAGGCCTGCCATCCTTATCACTGTCTGTCTGTCTGTCTGTCTGATCCCCTGGAACTGGAGATGGGCCACCTTTTAGGTGCTGGTAGTTGATCCCAGGTTCTCTGGAAGAGGAGACAATGCTGTTAATTTTTGAGTCCTTTCAGTGGCCCCACCTATTTATAATTTTTAGAAGTATATGTGAGGCTGTGTTTATGTACATCATATTCAGACCATAAGAGGGATTTAGATTCTCTAGAATCTGACACCCTCTTCTGGAGTGTCTGAAGACGGCTACAGTGTACTTATATCTAATAAATACATAAATAAATAAATAAATAAATAAACAGTTTTTAAAATGTATAAGAAATAAAGAAAGACCAGGCAGGCCTGCCATCCTTATCACTGTCTGTATGTCTGTCTGTCTTATCCCCTGGGACTGGAGATGGGCCACCATAAAGTTGCTGGTAGTTGATCCCAGGTACTCTGGAAGAGGAGACAATGCTGTTAATTGTTGAGCTTTTAGAGTGGCCCCACCCTTCTTTAAATTTTTAGAAGTATATGTGAGGCTGTGTTTATGTACATCATATGCAGACCATAAGAGGGATTTAGATTCTCCAGAATCTGACACCCTCCTCTGGAGTGTCTAAAGAAAGCTACAGTGTACTTATATCTAAGAAATACATATATAAATAAATAAACATTTTTAAAATGTATAAGAAAGAAAGAAAAACCAGGCAGGCCTGCAATCCTTGTCTGTCTGTCTCTCTGTATGTCTGTCTGATCCCCTGGAACTGGAGATGGGCCACAATATAGTTGCTGGTAGTTGATCCTAGGTCCTCTGGAAGAGGAGACAATGCTGTTAATTGTTGAGCCCTTTCAGTGGCCCCACCCATCTTTAAATTTTTAGAAGTATATGTGAGGCTGTGTTTATGTACATCATATGCAGACCATAAGAGGGATTTAGATTCTCCAGAAGATGACACACTCTTCTAGAGTGTCTGAAGACAGCTACAGTGTACTTATATCTAATAAATTCATAAATAAACAAATAAACATTTTTTAAAAAGGATAATAAAGAACGAGAGACCAGGCAGGCCTGCCATCCTTGTTTGTCTGTCTGTCTGATCCCCTGGAACTGGAGATGGGCCACCATATAAATGCTGTTAGTTGATCCCAGGTTCTCTGGAAGAGGAGTCAGTGCTGTTAAATGTTGAGCCCTTTCAGTGGCCCCACCCATCTTTAAATTTTTAGAAGTATATGTGAGGCTGTGTTCATGTACATCATATGCAGACCATAAGAGGGATATAGATTCTCCAGAATCTGACACCCTCTTCGGGAGTGTTTGAAGACAGCTACAGTGTACTTACATCTAATAAATACATACTTAAATTAATAAACATTTTTTTTAAAAAGGATAAGAAAGAATGAAAGACCAGGTAGGCCTGCCATTCTTAACTCTATCTGTCTGTCTGTCTGTCTGTCTGATCCCCTGGAACTGGAGATGGGCCACCATATAGTTGCTGGTAGTTGATCCCATGTTCTCTATAAGAGGAGACAATGTTGTTAATTGTTGATCCCTTTCATTGGCCCCACACATCTTTAAATTTTTAGAAGTAAATGTGAGGCTGTGTTTATGTACATCATATGCAGACCATAAGAGGGATATAGATTCTCCAGAATCTGACACCCTCTTCTGGAGTGACTGAAGACAGCTACATTGTACTTATATCTAATAAATACATAAATAAATAAATAAACATTTTTTTAAAAGAATAAGAAAGAAAGAAAGACCAGGCAGGCCTGCCACCTTGTCTGTCTGTCTGTCTGTGTGTCTATCTGTCAGATACCCTGAAACTGGAGATGGGCCACCATATAGTTGCTGGTAGTTGATCCCAGGTTCTCTGGAAGAGGAGACAATGCTGTTAATTGTTGAGCCCTTTCAGTGGCCCCACCCATCTTTAAATTTTTAGAAGTATATGTGAGGCTGTGTTCATGTACATCATATGCAGACCATATGAGGGATATTGATTCTCCAGAATCTGACACCCTCTTCTGGAGAGTCTGAAGACAGCTACAGTGTACTTACATCTAATAAATACATAAATAAATAAATAAATAAATGAATAAATGAATAAATAAATAAATAAATTAATAAACATTTTTTAAAAAGGATAAGAAAGAAAGAAAAATCAGGCAGGCCTGCCATCCTTATCTCTGTCTGTCTGTCTGTCTGTCTTATCCCCTGGAACTTAAGATGGGCCACCATATAGTTGCTGGTAGTTGATCCCACGTTCTCTGGAAGAAGAGACAATGCTGTTAATTCTTGAGCCCTTTCAGTGGGCCACCCATCTTTAAATTTTTAGAAATATATGTGAGGCTGTGTTTATGTACATCATATGCAGACCATAAGAGGGATTTAGATTCTCCAGAAGATGACACCCTCTTTTAGAGTGTCTGACGACAGCTACCTTGTACTTAAATCTAATAAATACATACTTAAATTAATAAACATTTCTTAAAAGTATAAGAAAGAAAGAAAGACCAGGCAGGCCTCCATCCTTATCTCTGTCAGTCTGTCTGTCTGTCTGTCTGATCCCTTGGAACTGGAGATGGGCCACCATAAGGTGCTGGTAGTTTATCCCAGGTTCTCTGAAAGAGGAGACAATGCTGTTAATTGTTGAGCCCTCTCAGTGGCCCCACACATCTTTAAATTTTTAGAAGTATATGTGAGGCTGTGTTTATGTACATCATATGCAGACCATAAGAGGGATTTAGATTCTCCACAATCTGACACCCTCTTCTGGAGTGTCTGAAGACAGCTACAGTGTACTTATATCTAATAAATAAATAGATAAATAAATAAATAAATAAATAAATAAATAAACATTTTTTAAAAAGTATAAGAAATAAAGAAAGACCAGGCAGGCCTGCCATCCATATCTCTGTCTGTCTGTCTGTCTGTCTATCTGATCCCCGGGTACTGGAGATGGGCCACCATATAGTGCTGGTAGTTGATTCAAGGTTCTCTGGAAGAGGAGACAATTCGGTTAATTGTTGAGCCCTTTCAGTGGCCGCACACTTCTTTAAATATTTAGAAGTTTATGTGAGGCTGTGTTTATGTACATCATATTCAGATTATAAGTGGATTTAGATTCTCCAGAATCTGACACCCTCTACTGGAGTGTCTGAAGACAGCTACAGTGTACTTATATATAATAAATAAATAAATAAATAAATAAATAAATAAATAAACAAACATTTTTTAAAAAGGATAAGAAAGAAAGTAAGACCAGGCAGGCCTGCCATCCTTATCTCTGTTTGTCTGTCTGTCTGTCTGATCCCCTGGAACTGGAGTTGGGCTACCATAAAGTTGCTGGTAGTTGATCCCAGGTTCTCTGGAAGAGAGGACAAGGCTGTTAATTGTTGAGCCCTATCAGTAGCCCTACCCATCTTTAAATATTTAGAAGTATATGTGAGGCTGTGTTTATGTACATCATATGCAGACCATAAGAGGGATTTAGATTCTCCAGAATCTGACACCCTCTTCTGGAGTGTCTGAGGACAGCTACAGTGTACTTATATCTAATAAATACATAAATAAATAAATAAATAAATAAATAAACATTTTTTAAAAAGTATAAGAAATAAAGGAAGACCAGGCAGGCCTGCCATCCTTATCTCTGTCTCTCTGTCTGTCTGTCTGTCTGATCCACTGGAACTGGAGATGGGCCACCATAAGGTGCTGGTATTTTTTCCCAGGTTCTCTGAAAGAGGAGACAATGCTGTTAATTGTTGAGCCCTCTCAGTGGTCCCACACATTTTTAAATTTTTAGAAGTATATGTGAGGCTGTGTTTATGTACATCATATGCAGACCATAGGAGGGATTTAGATTCTCCAGAATCTGACACCCTCTTCTGGAGTGTCTGAAGACAGCTACAGTGTACTTATATCTAATAAATACATAAATAAATATATAAATAAACATTTTTTTAAAAAGGATAAGAAAGAAAGAAAGACCAGGCAGGCCTGCCATCCTTTTCACTGTCTGTATGTCTGTCTGTCTGATCCCCTGGAACTCGAGATGGGCCACCATATAGTTGCTGGTAGTTGATCCCAGGTACTCTGGAAGAGGAGACAATGCTGTTAATTGTTGAGCCCTTTCAGTGGCGCCACCCATCTTTAAATATTTAGAGGTATATGTGAGGCTGTGTTTATGTACATCATATGCAGACCATAAGAGGGATTTAGATTCTCCAGAATCTGACACCCTCTTCTGGAGTGTCTGAAGACAGCTACAGTGTACTTATATCTAATAAATAAATAGATAAATAAATAAATATATAAATAAACATTTTTTTAAAAGTATAAGAAAGAAAGAAAGACCAGGCAGGCCTGCCATCCATATCTCTGTCTGTCTGTCTGTCTGTCTATCTGTTCCCCAGGAACTGGAGATGGGCCACCATATAGTGCTGGTAGTTGATCCAAGGTTCTCTGGAAGAGGAGACAATTCGGTTAATTGTTTAGCCCTTTCAGTGGCCCCACACTTCTTTAAATATTTAGAAGTTTATGTGAGGCTGTGTTTATGTACATCATATTCAGATTATAAGAGGATTTAGATTCTCCAGAATCTGACACCCTCTACTGGAGTGACTGAAGACAGCTACAGTGTACTTATGTATAATAAATAAATAAATAAATAAATAAATAAATAAACATTTTTTAAAAAGGATAAGAAAGAATGTAAGACCAGGCAGGCCTGCCATCCTTATCTCTGTCTGTCTGTCTGTCTGTCTGATCCCCTGGAACTGGAGTTGGGCTACCATAAAGTTGCTGGTAGTTGATCCCAGGTTCTCTGGAAGAGGAGACAATGCTGTTAATTGTTGAGCCCTATCAGTGGCCCTACCCATCTTTAAATATTTAGAAGTATATGTGAGGCTGTGTTTATGTACATCATATGCAGACCATAAGAGGGATTTAGATTCTCCAGAATCTGACACCCTCTTCTGGAGTGGCTGAAGACAGCTACAGTGTACTTATATCTAATAAATACATAAATAAATAAATAAATAAATAAATAAACATTTTTTAAAAAGTATAAGAAATAAAGACAGACCAGGCAGGCCTGCCATCCTTATCTCTGTCTCTCTGTCTGTCTGTCTGTCTGATCCCCTGGAACTGGAGATGGGCCACCATAAGGTGCTGGTAGTTTATCCCAGGTTCTCTGAAAGAGGAGACAATGCTGTTAATTTTTGAGCCCTCTCAGTGGCCCCACACATCTTTCAATTTTTAGAAGTATATGTGAGGCTGTGTTTATGTACATCATATGCAGACCATAAGAGGGATTTAGATTCTCCAGAATCTGACAAACTCTTCTGGAGTGTCTGAAGACAGCTACAGTGTACTTATATCTAATAAATACATAAATAAATATATAAATAAACAGTTTTTTAAAAAGGATAAGAAAGAAAGAAAGACCAGGCAGGCTTGCCATCCTTATCACTGTCTGTATGTCTGTCTGTATGATCCCCTGGAACTGGAGATGGGCCACCATATAGTTGCTGGTAGTTGATCCCAGGTACTCTGGAAGAGGAGACAATGCTGTTAATTGTTGAGCCCTTTCAGTGGCGCCATCCATCTTTAAATATTTAGAGGTATATGTGAGGCTGTGTTTATGTACATCATATGCAGACCATAAGAGGGATTTAGATTCTCCAGAATCTGACACCCTCTTCTGGAGTGTCTGAAGACAGCTAGAGTGTACTTATATCTAAAAAATAAATAGATAAATAAATAAATAAATAAATAAACATTTTTTAAAAAGTATAAGAAAGAAAGAAAGACCAGGCAGGCCTGCCATCCATATCTCTGTCTGTCTGTCTGTCTGTCTGTCTATCTGATCCCCGGGAACTGGAGATGGGCCACCATATAGTGCTGGTAGTTGATCCAAGGTTCTCTGGAAGAGGAGACAATTCGGTTAATTGTTTTGCCCTTCCAGTGGCCCCACACTTCTTTAAATATTTAGAAGTTTATGTGAGGCTGTGTTTATGTACATCATATTCAGATTATAAGAGGATTTAGATTCTCCAGAATCTGACACCCTCTACTGGAGTGACTGAAGACAGCTACAGTGTACTTATGTATAATAAATAAATAAATAAATAAATAAATAAATAAATAAATAAACATTTTTTAAAAAGGATAAGAAAGAAAGTAAGACCAGGCAGGCCTGCCATCCTTATCTCTGTCTCTCTGTCTGTCTGTCTGTCTGTCTGATCCACTGGAACTGGAGATGGGCCACCATAAGGTGCTGGTAGTTTATCCCAGGTTCTCTGAAAGAGGAGACAATGCTGTTAATTGTTGAGCCCTCTCAGTGGCCCCACACATCTTTAAATTATTAGAAGTATATGTGAGGCTGTGTTTATGTACATCATATGCAGACCATAAGAGGGATTTAGATTCTCCAGAATCTGACACCCTCTTCTGGAGTGTCTGAAGACAGCTACAGTGTACTTATATCTTATAAATACATAAATAAATATATAAATAAACATTTTTTTAAAAAGGATAAGACAGAAAGAAAGACCAGGCAGGCCTGCCATCCTTATCACTGTCTGTATGTCTGTTTTTTCTGATCCCCTGGAACTGGAGATGGGCCACCATATAGTTGTTGGTAGTTGATCCCAGGTATCTGGAAGAGGAGACAATGCTGTTAATTGTTGAGCCCTTTCAGTGGCGCCACCCATCTTTAAATATTTAGAGGTATATGTGAGGCTGTGTTTATGTACATCATATGCAGACCATAAGAGGGATTTAGATTCTCCAGAATCTGACACCCTCTTCTGGAGTGTCTGAAGACAGCTACAGTGTACTTATATCTAATAAATAAATAGATAGATAAATAAATAAATAAATAAACATTTTTTAAAAAGTATAAGAAAGAAAGAAAGACCAGGCAGGCCTGCCATCCATATCTCTGTCTGTCTGTCTGTCTGTCTATCTGATCCCCGGGAACTGGAGACGGGCCACCATATAGTGCTGGTAGTTGATCCAAGGTTCTCTGGAAGAGGAGACAATTCGGTTAATTGTTGAGCCCTTTCAGTGGCCCCACACTTCTTTAAATATTTAGAAGTTTATGTGAGGCTGTGTTTATGTACATCATATTCAGATTATAAGAGGATTTAGATTCTCCAGAATCTGACACCCTCTACTGGAGTGACTGAAGACAGCTACAGTGTACTTATATATAATAAATAAATAAATAAATAAATAAATAAATATATAAATAAATAAACATTTTTTAAAAAGGATAAGAAAGAAAGAAAGACCAGGCAGGCCTGCCATCCTTATCACTGTCTGTATGTCTGTCTGTCTGATCCCCTGGAACTGGAGATGGGCCACCATATAGTTGCTGGTAGTTGATCCCAGGTACTCTGCAAGAGGAGACAATGCTGTTAATTGTTGAGCCCTTTCAGTGGCGCCACCCATCTTTAAATATTTAGAGGCATATGTGAGGCTGTGTTTATGTACATCATATGCAGACCATAAGAGGGATTTAGATTCTCCAGAATCTGACACCCTCTTCTGGAGAGTCTGAAGACAGCTACAGTGTACTTATATCTAATAAATACATAAATAAATATATAAATAAACATTATTTTAAAAAGGATAAGAAAGAAAGAAAGACCAGGCAGGCCTGCCATCCTTATCACTGTCTGTATGTCTGTCTGTCTGATCCCCTAGAACTGGAGATGGGCCACCATATAGTTGCTGGTAGTTGATCCCAGGTACTCTGGAAGAGGAGACAATGCTGTTAATTGTTGAGCCCTTTCAGTGGCGCCACCCATCTTTAAATATTTAGAGGTATATGTGAGGCTGTGTTTATGTACATCATATGCAGACCATAAGAGGGATTTAGATTCTCCAGAATCTGACACCCTCTTCTGGAGTGTCTGAAGACAGCTACAGTGTACTTATATCTATAAATAAATAGATAAATAAATAAATAAATAAATAAACATTTTTTAAAAAGTATAAGAAAGAAAGAAAGACCAGGCAGGCCTGCCATCCATATCTCTGTCTGTCTGTCTGTCTGTCTATCTGATCCCCGGGAACTGGAGATGGGCCACCATATAGTGCTGGTAGTTGATCCCAGGTTCTCTGGAAGAGGAGACAATTCGGTTAATTGTTGAGCCCTTTCAGTGGCCCCACACTTCTTTAAATATTTATAAGTATATGTTAGGCTGTGTTTATGTACATCATATGCAGACCATAAGAGGGATTTAGATTCTCCAGAATCTGACACCCTCTTCTGGAGTGTCTGAAGACAGCTACAGTGTACTTATATCTAATAAATAAATAGATAAATAAATAAATAAATAAATAAACATTTTTTAAAAAGGATAAGAAAGAAAGAAAGACCAGGCAGGCCTGCCATTCATGTCCCTGCCTGTCTGTCTGTCTGTCTATCTGATCCCCGGGTACTGGAGATGGGCCACCATATATTTGCTGGTAGTTGATCCAAGGTTCTCTGGAAGAGGAGACAATGCTCTTAATTGTTGAGCCCTATCAGTGGCCCTACCCATCTTTAAATTTTTAGAAGTATATGTGAGTCTGTGTTTATGTACATCATATGCAGACCATAAGAGGGATGTAGATACTCCAGAATCTGACACCCTCTTCTGGAGTGTCTGAAGACAGCTACAGTGTACTTATATAATAAATAAATAAATAAATAAATAAATAAATAAATAAATAAATAAACATTATTTAAACCGGATAAGAAAAAAAGAAAGACCAGGCAGGCCTACCATCCCTATCTCTGTCTGTCTGTCTATCAGTCGTTCTGATCCCCTGGAACTGGAGATGGGCCACCATATAGGTGCTGGTAGTTGATCCCAGGTTCTCTGGAAGAGGAGACAATGCTGTTAATTGTTGAGCGATTTCAGTGGCCCCACCCATCGTTAAATTTTTAGTAGTATATGTGAGGCTGTGTTTATGTACATCATATGCAGACCATAAGAGGGATTTAGATTCTCCAGAATCTGACACCCTCTTCTGGAGTGTCTGAAGACAGCTACAGTGTACTTATATCTAATAAATACATGAATAAATAAACATTTTTTAAAAAGGATAATAAAGAAAGAAAGACCAGGCAGGCCTGCCATCCTAATCTCTGTCAGTCTGTCTGTCTGTCAGACTGTCTGATACCTTGGAACTGCAGATGGGCCACCATATAGTTGCTGTTAGTTGATCCCAGCTTCTCTGGAAGAGGAGAAAATGCTATTAATTGTTGAGCCTTTTCAGTGGCTCCACCTATCTTTAAATTTTTAGAAGTATATATTAGGCTGTGTTTATGTACATCATATGCAGACCATAAGAGAGATTTAGTTTCTCCAGAATCTGACACCCTCTTCTGAAGTGTCTGAAGACAACTACAGTGTACTTATATCTAATAAATACATACATATATAAATAAATAAATAAATAAATAAATAAATAAACATTATTTTAAAAGGATAAGAAAGAAAGAAAGACCAGGCAGGCCTGCCATACTTATCTCAGTCTGTCTGTCTGTCTGTCTGATCCCCTGGAACTGGAGATGGGCCACCTTGTAGGTGCTGGTAGTTGATCCCAGGTTCTCTGGAAGAGGAGACAATGCTGTTAATTGTTGAGCCCTTTCAGTGGCCCCACCCATTTTTAATTTTTACAAGTATATGTGAGGCTGTGTTTATGTACATCATATTCAGACCATAAGAGGGATTTAGATTCTCCAGAATCTGACACCATCTTCTGGAGTGTCTGAAGACGTCTACAGTGTACATATATCTAATAAATACATAAATAAATAAATAAATAAAAGAATAAATAAACATTTTTTAAAAAGTATAAGAAATAAAGAAAGACCAGTCCGGCCTGCCATCCATATCTCTGTCTCTCTGTCTGTCTGTCTGTCTGATCCACTGGAACTGGAGATGGGCCACCATAATGTGCTGGTAGTTTATCCCAGGTTCTTTGAAAGAGGAGACAATGCTGTTAATTGTTGAGCCCTCTCAGTGGCCCCACCCATCTTTAAATTTTTAGAAGTATATGTGAGGCTGTGTTTATGTACATCATATGCAGACCATAAAAGGAATTTAGATTCTCGAGAATCTGAAACCCTCTTCTGGAGTGTCTGAAGACAGCTACAGTGTACTTATATCTAATAAATACATAAATAAATATATAAATAAACATTTTTTTAAAAAGGATAAGAAAAAAAGAAAGACCAGGCAGGCCTGCCATCCTTATCACTGTCTGTATGTCTGTTTGTCTGATCCCCTGGAACTGGAAATGGGCCACCATATAGTTGCTGGTAGTTGATCCCAGGTACTCTGGAAGAGGAGACAATGCTGTTAATTGTTGAGCTTTTAGAGTGGCCCCACCCTTCTTTAAATTTTTAGAAGTATATGTGAGGCTGTGTTTATGTACATCATATGCAGACCATAAGAGGGATTTAGATTCTCCAGAATCTGACACCCTCTTCTGGAGTGTCTGAACAGCTACAGTGTACTTATATCTAATAATAAATAAATAAATAAATAAATAAATAAATAAATAAATAAACAAACATTTTTTTAAAAAAAGGATAAGAAAGAAAGAAAGACCAGGCAGGCCTGCCATCCTTATCACTGTCTGTCTGTCTGTCTGTCTGATCCCCTGGAACTGGAGATGGGCCACCTTTTAGGTGCTGGTAGTTGATCCCAGGTTCTCTGGAAGAGGAGACAATGCTGTTAATTTTTGAGTCCTTTCAGTGGCCCCACCTATTTATAATTTTTAGAAGTATATGTGAGGCTGTGTTTATGTACATCATATTCAGACCATAAGAGGGATTTAGATTCTCTAGAATCTGACACCCTCTTCTGGAGTGTCTGAAGACGGCTACAGTGTACTTATATCTAATAAATACATAAATAAATAAATAAATAAATAAACAGTTTTTAAAATGTATAAGAAATAAAGAAAGACCAGGCAGGCCTGCCATCCTCATCTCTGTCTCTCTGTCTGTCTGTCTGTCTGTCTGATCCACTGGAACTGGGGATGGGCCACCATAAGGTGCTGGTAGTTTATCCCAGGTTCTCTGAAAGAGGAGACAATGCTGTTAATTGTTGAGCCCTCTCAGTGGCCCCACACATCTTTAAATTTTTAGAAGTATATGCGAGGCTGTGTTTATGTACATCATATGCAGACCATAAGAGGGATTTAGATTCTCCAGAATCTGACACCCTCTTCTGGAGTGTCTGAAAGCAGCTACAGTGTACATATATTTAATAAATACATAAATAAATATATAAATAAACATTTTTTTAAAAAGGATAAGACAGAAAGAAAGACCAGGCAGGCCTGCCATCCTTATCACTGTCTGTATGTCTGTCTGTCTTATCCCCTGGGACTGGAGATGGGCCACCATAAAGTTGCTGGTAGTTGATCCCAGGTACTCTGGAAGAGGAGACAATGCTGTTAATTGTTGAGCTTTTAGAGTGGCCCCACCCTTCTTTAAATTTTTAGAAGTATATGTGAGGCTGTGTTTATGTACATCATATGCAGACCATAAGAGGGATTTAGATTCTCCAGAATCTGACACCCTCCTCTGGAGTGTCTAAAGAAAGCTACAGTGTACTTATATCTAAGAAATACATATATAAATAAATAAACATTTTTAAAATGTATAAGAAAGAAAGAAAAACCAGGCAGGCCTGCAATCCTTGTCTGTCTGTCTCTCTGTATGTCTGTCTGATCCCCTGGAACTGGAGATGGGCCACAATATAGTTGCTGGTAGTTGATCCTAGGTCCTCTGGAAGAGGAGACAATGCTGTTAATTGTTGAGCCCTTTCAGTGGCCCCACCCATCTTTAAATTTTTAGAAGTATATGTGAGGCTGTGTTTATGTACATCATATGCAGACCATAAGAGGGATTTAGATTCTCCAGAAGATGACACACTCTTCTAGAGTGTCTGAAGACAGCTACAGTGTACTTATATCTAATAAATTCATAAATAAACAAATAAACATTTTTTAAAAAGGATAATAAAGAACGAGAGACCAGGCAGGCCTGCCATCCTTGTTTGTCTGTCTGTCTGATCCTCTGGAACTGGAGATGGGCCACCATATAATTGCTGTTAGTTGATCCCAGGTTCTCTGGAAGAGGAGTCAGTGCTGTTAAATGTTGAGCCCTTTCAGTGGCCCCACCCATCTTTAAATTTTTAGAAGTATATGTGAGGCTGTGTTCATGTACATCATATGCAGACCATAAGAGGGATATAGATTCTCCAGAATCTGACACCCTCTTCGGGAGTGTTTGAAGACAGCTACAGTGTACTTACATCTAATAAATACATACTTAAATTAATAAACATTTTTTTTAAAAAGGATAAGAAAGAATGAAAGACCAGGTAGGCCTGCAATTCTTAACTCTATCTGTCTGTCTGTCTGTCTGTCTGATCCCCTGGAACTGGAGATGGGCCACCATATAGTTGCTGGTAGTTGATCCCATGTTCTCTATAAGAGGAGACAATGTTGTTAATTGTTGATCCCTTTCATTGGCCCCACACATCTTTAAATTTTTAGAAGTAAATGTGAGGCTGTGTTTATGTACATCATATGCAGACCATAAGAGGGATATAGATTCTCCAGAATCTGACACCCTCTTCTGGAGTGACTGAAGACAGCTACATTGTACTTATATCTAATAAATACATAAATAAATAAATAAACATTTTTTTAAAAGAATAAGAAAGAAAGAAAGACCAGGCAGGCCTGCCACCTTGTCTGTCTGTCTGTCTGTGTGTCTATCTGTCAGATACCCTGAAACTGGAGATGGGCCACCATATAGTTGCTGGTAGTTGATCCCAGGTTCTCTGGAAGAGGAGACAATGCTGTTAATTGTTGAGCCCTTTCAGTGGCCCCACCCATCTTTAAATTTTTAGAAGTATATGTGAGGCTGTGTTCATGTACATCATATGCAGACCATATGAGGGATATTGATTCTCCAGAATCTGACACCCTCTTCTGGAGAGTCTGAAGACAGCTACAGTGTACTTACATCTAATAAATACATACATAAATAAATAAATAAATAAATGAATAAATGAATAAATAAATAAATAAATTAATAAACATTTTTTTAAAAAGGATAAGAAAGAAAGAAAAATCAGGCAGGCCTGCCATCCTTATCTCTGTCTGTCTGTCTGTCTGTCTTATCCCCTGGAACTTAAGATGGGCCACCATATAGTTGCTGGTAGTTGATCCCACGTTCTCTGGAAGAAGAGACAATGCTGTTAATTGTTGAGCCCTTTCAGTGGGCCCACCCATCTTTAAATTTTTAGAAATATATGTGAGGCTGTGTTTATGTACATCATATGCAGACCATAAGAGGGATTTAGATTCTCCAGAAGATGACACCCTCTTTTAGAGTGTCTGACGACAGCTACCTTGTACTTAAATCTAATAAATACATACTTAAATTAATAAACATTTCTTAAAAGTATAAGAAAGAAAGAAAGACCAGGCAGGCCTCCATCCTTATCTCTGTCAGTCTGTCTGTCTGTCTGTCTGATCCCTTGGAACTGGAGATGGGCCACCATAAGGTGCTGGTAGTTTATCCCAGGTTCTCTGAAAGAGGAGACAATGCTGTTAATTGTTGAGCCCTCTCAGTGGCCCCACACATCTTTAAATTTTTAGAAGTATATGTGAGGCTGTGTTTATGTACATCATATGCAGACCATAAGAGGGATTTAGATTCTCCACAATCTGACACCCTCTTCTGGAGTGTCTGAAGACAGCTACAGTGTACTTATATATAATAAATACATGAATAAATATATAAATAAACATTTTTTTAAAAAGATAAGAAAGAAAGAAAGACCAGGCAGGCCTGCCATCCTTATCAATGTCTGTATGTCTGTCTGTCTGATCCCCTGGAACTGGAGATGGGCCACCATATAGTTGCTGGTAGTTGATCCCAGGTACTCTGCAAGAGGATACAATGTTGTTAATTGTTGAGCCCTTTCAGTGGCGCCACCCATCTTTAAATATTTAGAGGTATATGTGAGGCTGTGTTTATGTACATCATATGCAGACCATAAGAGGGATTTAGATTCTCCAGAATCTGACACCCTCTTCTGGAGTGTCTGAAGACAGCTACAGTGTACTTATATCTAATAAATAAATAGATAAATAAATAAATAAATAAATAAACATTTTTTAAAAAGTATAAGAAATAAAGAAAGACCAGGCAGGCCTGCCATCCATATCTCTGTCTGTCTGTCTGTCTGTCTATCTGATCCCCGGGAACTGGAGATGGGCCACCATATAGTGCTGGTAGTTGATTCAAGGTTCTCTGGAAGAGGAGACAATTCGGTTAATTGTTGAGCCCTTTCAGTGGCCCCACACTTCTTTAAATATTTAGAAGTTTATGTGAGGCTGTGTTTATGTACATCATATTCAGATTATAAGAGGATTTAGATTCTCCAGAATCTGACACCGTCTACTGGAGTGTCTGAAGACAGCTACAGTGTACTTATATATAATAAATAAATAAATAAATAAATAAATAAATAAATAAATAAATAAACAAACATTTTTTAAAAAGGATAAGAAAGAAAGTAAGACCAGGCAGGCCTGCCATCCTTATCTCTGTTTGTCTGTCTGTCTGTCTGATCCCCTGGAACTGGAGTTGGGCTACCATAAAGTTGCTGGTAGTTGATCCCAGGTTCTCTGGAAGAGAGGACAAGGCTGTTAATTGTTGAGCCCTATCAGTGGCCCTACCCATCTTTAAATATTTAGAAGTATATGTGAGGCTGTGTTTATGTACATCATATGCAGACCATAAGAGGGATTTAGATTCTCCAGAATCTGACACCCTCTTCTGGAGTGTCTGAAGACAGCTACAGTGTACTTATATCTAATAAATACATAAATAAATAAATAAATAAATAAATAAATAAACATTTTTTAATAAGTATAAGAAATAAAGAAAGACCAGGCAGGCCTGCCATCCTTATCTCTGTCTCTCTGTCTGTCTGTCTGTCTGATCCACTGGAACTGGAGATGGGCCACCATAAGGTGCTGGTATTTTTTCCCAGGTTCTCTGAAAGAGGAGACAATGCTGTTAATTGTTGAGCCCTCTCAGTGGTCCCACACATTTTTAAATTTTTAGAAGTATATGTGAGGCTGTGTTTATGTACATCATATGCAGACCATAAGAGGGATTTATATTCTCCAGAATCTGACACCCTCTTCTGGAGTGTCTGAAGACAGCTACAGTGTACTTATATCTAATAAATACATAAATAAATATATAAATAAACATTTTTTAAAAAGGATAAGAAAGAAAGAAAGACCAGGCAGGCCTGCCATCCTTTTCACTGTCTGTATGTCTGTCTGTCTGATCCCCTGGAACTGGAGATGGGCCACCATATAGTTGCTGGTAGTTGATCCCAGGTACTCTGGAAGAGGAGACAATGCTGTTAATTGTTGAGCCCTTTCAGTGGCGCCACCTATCTTTAAATATTTAGAGGTATATGTGAGGCTGTGTTTATGTACATCATATGCAGACCATAAGAGGGATTTAGATTCTCCAGAATCTGACACCTTCTTCTGAAGTGTCTGAAGACAGCTACAGTGTACTTATATCTAATAAATACATGAATAAATATATAAATAAACATTTTTTTTAAAAAGGATAAGAAAGAAAGAAAGACCAGGCAGGCCTGCCATCCTTATCACTGTCTGTATGTCTGTCTGTCTGATCCCCTGGAACTCGAGATGGGCCACCATATAGTTGCTGGTAGTTGATCCCAGGTACTCTGGAAGAGGAGACAATGCTGTTAATTGTTGAGCCCTTTCAGTGGCGCCACCCATCTTTAAATATTTAGAGGTATATGTGAGGCTGTGTTTATGTACATCATATGCAGACCATAAGAGGGATTTAGATTCTCCAGAATCTGACACCCTCTTCTGGAGTGTCTGAAGACAGCTACAGTGTACTTATATCTAATAAATAAATAGATAAATAAATAAATATATAAATAAAAATTTTTTTAAAAGTATAAGAAAGAAAGAAAGACCAGGCAGGCCTGCCATCCATAACTCTGTCTGTCTGTCTGTCTGTCTATCTGTTCCCCAGGAACTGGAGATGGGCCACCATATAGTGCTGGTAGTTGATCCAAGGTTCTCTGGAAGAGGAGACAATTCGGTTAATTGTTTAGCCCTTTCAGTGGCCCCACACTTCTTTAAATATTTAGAAGTTTATGTGAGGCTGTGTTTATGTACATCATATTCAGATTATAAGAGGATTTAGATTCTCCAGAATCTGACACCCTCTACTGGAGTGACTGAAGACAGCTACAGTGTACTTATGTATAATAAATAAATAAATAAATAAATAAATAAATAAACATTTTTTAAAAAGGATAAGAAAGAATGTAAGACCAGGCAGGCCTGCCATCCTTATCTCTGTCTGTCTGTCTGTCTGTCTGATCCCCTGGAACTGGAGTTGGGCTACCATAAAGTTGCTGGTAGTTGATCCCAGGTTCTCTGGAAGAGGAGACAATGCTGTTAATTGTTGAGCCCTATCAGTGGCCCTACCCATCTTTAAATATTTAGAAGTATATGTGAGGCTGTGTTTATGTACATCATATGCAGACCATAAGAGGGATTTAGATTCTCCAGAATCTGACACCCTCTTCTGGAGTGTCTGAAGACAGTTACAGTGTACTTATATCTAATAAATACATGAATAAATATATAAATAAACATTTTTTTAAAAAGATAAGAAAGAAAGAAAGACCAGGCAGGCCTGCCATCCTTATCAATGTCTGTATGTCTGTCTGTCTGATCCCCTGGAACTGGAGATGGGCCACCATATAGTTGCTGGTAGTTGATCCCAGGTACTCTGCAAGAGAATACAATGCTGTTAATTGTTGAGCCCTTTCAGTGGCGCCACCCATCTTTAAATATTTAGAGGTATATGTGAGGCTGTGTTTATGTACATCATATGCAGACCATAAGAGGGATTTAGATTCTCCAGAATCTGACACCCTCTTCTGGAGTGTCTGAAGACAGCTACAGTGTACTTATATCTAATAAATAAATAGATAAATAAATAAATAAATAAATAAACATTTTTTAAAAAGTATAAGAAATAAAGAAAGACCAGGCAGGCCTGCCATCCATATCTCTGTCTGTCTGTCTGTCTGTCTATCTGATCCCCGGGAACTGGAGATGGGCCACCATATAGTGCTGGTAGTTGATTCAAGGTTCTCTGGAAGAGGAGACAATTCGGTTAATTGTTGAGCCCTTTCAGTGGCGCCACCCATCTTTAAATATTTAGAGGTATATGTGAGGCTGTGTTTATGTACATCATATGCAGACCATAAGAGGGATTTAGATTCTCCAGAATCTGACACCCTCTTCTGGAGTGTCTGAAGACAGCTACAGTGTACTTATATCTAATAAATAAATAGATAAATAAATAAATATATAAATGAACATTTTTTTAAAAGTATAAGAAAGAAAGAAAGACCAGGCAGGCCTGCCATCCATATCTCTGTCTGTCTGTCTGTCTGTCTATCTGTTCCCCAGGAACTGGAGATGGGCCAACATATAGTGCTGGTAGTTGATCCAAGGTTCTCTGGAAGAGGAGACAATTCGGTTAATTGTTTAGCCCTTTCAGTGGCCCCACACTTCTTTAAATATTTAGAAGTTTATGTGAGGCTGTGTTTATGTACATCATATTCAGATTATAAGAGGATTTAGATTCTCCAGAATCTGACACCCTCTACTGGAGTGACTGAAGACAGCTACAGTGTACTTATGTATAATAAATAAATAAATAAATAAATAAATAAACATTTTTTAAAAAGGATAAGAAAGAATGTAAGACCAGGCAGGCCTGCCATCCTTATCTCTGTCTGTCTGTCTGTCTGTCTGATCCCCTGGAACTGGAGTTGGGCTACCATAAAGTTGCTGGTAGTTGATCCCAGGTTCTCTGGAAGAGGAGACAATGCTGTTAATTGTTGAGCCCTATCAGTGGCCCTACCCATCTTTAAATATTTAGAAGTATATGTGAGGCTGTGTTTATGTACATCATATGCAGACCATAAGAGGGATTTAGATTCTCCAGAATCTGACACCCTCTTCTGGAGTGGCTGAAGACAGCTACAGTGTACTTATATCTAATTAATACATAAATAAATAAATAAATAAATAAATAAATAAACATTTTTTAAAAAGTATAAGAAATAAAGACAGACCAGGCAGGCCTGCCATCCTTATCTCTGTCTCTCTGTCTGTCTGTCTGTCTGATCCCCTGGAACTGGAGATGGGCCACCATAAGGTGCTGGTAGTTTATCCCAGGTTCTCTGAAAGAGGAGACAATGCTGTTAATTTTTGAGCCCTCTCAGTGGCCTTACACATCTTTCAATTTTTAGAAGTATATGTGAGGCTGTGTTTATGTACATCATATGCAGACCATAAGAGGGATTTAGATTCTCCAGAATCTGACAAACTCTTCTGGAGTGTCTGAAGACAGCTACAGTGTACTTATATCTAATAAATACATAAATAAATATATAAATAAACAGTTTTTTAAAAAGGATAAGAAAGAAAGAAAGACCAGGCAGGCCTGCCATCCTTAGCACTGTCTGTAGGTCTGTCTGTCTGATCCCCTGGAACTGGAGATGGGCCACCATATAGTTGCTGGTAGTTGATCCCAGGTACTCTGGAAGAGGAGACAATGCTGTTAATTGTTGAGCCCTTTCAGTGGCGCCATCCATCTTTAAATATTTAGAGGTATATGTGAGGCTGTGTTAATGTACATCATATGCAGACCATAAGAGGGATTTAGATTCTCCAGAATCTGACACCCTCTTCTGGAGTGTCTGAAGACAGTTACAGTGTACTTATATCTAATAAATACATGAATAAATATATAAATAAACATTTTTTAAAAAGATAAGAAAGAAAGAAAGACCAGGCAGGCCTGCCATCCTTATCAATGTCTGTATGTCTGTCTGTCTGATCCCCTGGAACTGGAGATGGGCCACCATATAGTTGCTGGTAGTTGATCCCAGGTACTCTGCAAGAGGATACAATGCTGTTAATTGTTGAGCCCTTTCAGTGGCGCCACCCATCTTTAAATATTTAGAGGTATATGTGAGGCTGTGTTTATGTACATCATATGCAGACCATAAGAGGGATTTAGATTCTCCAGAATCTGACACCCTCTTCTGGAGTGTCTGAAGACAGCTACAGTGTACTTATATCTAATAAATACATAAATAAATAAATAAATAAATAAATAAATAAACATTTTTTAATAAGTATAAGAAATAAAGAAAGACCAGGCAGGCCTGCCATCCTTATCTCTGTCTCTCTGTCTGTCTGTCTGTCTGATCCACTGGAACTGGAGATGGGCCACCATAAGGTGCTGGTATTTTTTCCCAGGTTCTCTGAAAGAGGAGACAATGCTGTTAATTGTTGAGCCCTCTCAGTGGTCCCACACATTTTTAAATTTTTAGAAGTATATGTGAGGCTGTGTTTATGTACATCATATGCAGACCATAAGAGGGATTTATATTCTCCAGAATCTGACACCCTCTTCTGGAGTGTCTGAAGACAGCTACAGTGTACTTATATCTAATAAATACATAAATAAATATATAAATAAACATTTTTTAAAAAGGATAAGAAAGAAAGAAAGACCAGGCAGGCCTGCCATCCTTTTCACTGTCTGTATGTCTGTCTGTCTGATCCCCTGGAACTGGAGATGGGCCACCATATAGTTGCTGGTAGTTGATCCCAGGTACTCTGGAAGAGGAGACAATGCTGTTAATTGTTGAGCCCTTTCAGTGGCGCCACCTATCTTTAAATATTTAGAGGTATATGTGAGGCTGTGTTTATGTACATCATATGCAGACCATAAGAGGGATTTAGATTCTCCAGAATCTGACACCTTCTTCTGAAGTGTCTGAAGACAGCTACAGTGTACTTATATCTAATAAATACATGAATAAATATATAAATAAACATTTTTTTTAAAAAGGATAAGAAAGAAAGAAAGACCAGGCAGGCCTGCCATCCTTATCACTGTCTGTATGTCTGTCTGTCTGATCCCCTGGAACTCGAGATGGGCCACCATATAGTTGCTGGTAGTTGATCCCAGGTACTCTGGAAGAGGAGACAATGCTGTTAATTGTTGAGCCCTTTCAGTGGCGCCACCCATCTTTAAATATTTAGAGGTATATGTGAGGCTGTGTTTATGTACATCATATGCAGACCATAAGAGGGATTTAGATTCTCCAGAATCTGACACCCTCTTCTGGAGTGTCTGAAGACAGCTACAGTGTACTTATATCTAATAAATAAATAGATAAATAAATAAATATATAAATAAAAATTTTTTTAAAAGTATAAGAAAGAAAGAAAGACCAGGCAGGCCTGCCATCCATAACTCTGTCTGTCTGTCTGTCTGTCTATCTGTTCCCCAGGAACTGGAGATGGGCCACCATATAGTGCTGGTAGTTGATCCAAGGTTCTCTGGAAGAGGAGACAATTCGGTTAATTGTTTAGCCCTTTCAGTGGCCCCACACTTCTTTAAATATTTAGAAGTTTATGTGAGGCTGTGTTTATGTACATCATATTCAGATTATAAGAGGATTTAGATTCTCCAGAATCTGACACCCTCTACTGGAGTGACTGAAGACAGCTACAGTGTACTTATGTATAATAAATAAATAAATAAATAAATAAATAAATAAACATTTTTTAAAAAGGATAAGAAAGAATGTAAGACCAGGCAGGCCTGCCATCCTTATCTCTGTCTGTCTGTCTGTCTGTCTGATCCCCTGGAACTGGAGTTGGGCTACCATAAAGTTGCTGGTAGTTGATCCCAGGTTCTCTGGAAGAGGAGACAATGCTGTTAATTGTTGAGCCCTATCAGTGGCCCTACCCATCTTTAAATATTTAGAAGTATATGTGAGGCTGTGTTTATGTACATCATATGCAGACCATAAGAGGGATTTAGATTCTCCAGAATCTGACACCCTCTTCTGGAGTGTCTGAAGACAGTTACAGTGTACTTATATCTAATAAATACATGAATAAATATATAAATAAACATTTTTTTAAAAAGATAAGAAAGAAAGAAAGACCAGGCAGGCCTGCCATCCTTATCAATGTCTGTATGTCTGTCTGTCTGATCCCCTGGAACTGGAGATGGGCCACCATATAGTTGCTGGTAGTTGATCCCAGGTACTCTGCAAGAGAATACAATGCTGTTAATTGTTGAGCCCTTTCAGTGGCGCCACCCATCTTTAAATATTTAGAGGTATATGTGAGGCTGTGTTTATGTACATCATATGCAGACCATAAGAGGGATTTAGATTCTCCAGAATCTGACACCCTCTTCTGGAGTGTCTGAAGACAGCTACAGTGTACTTATATCTAATAAATAAATAGATAAATAAATAAATAAATAAATAAACATTTTTTAAAAAGTATAAGAAATAAAGAAAGACCAGGCAGGCCTGCCATCCATATCTCTGTCTGTCTGTCTGTCTGTCTATCTGATCCCCGGGAACTGGAGATGGGCCACCATATAGTGCTGGTAGTTGATTCAAGGTTCTCTGGAAGAGGAGACAATTCGGTTAATTGTTGAGCCCTTTCAGTGGCGCCACCCATCTTTAAATATTTAGAGGTATATGTGAGGCTGTGTTTATGTACATCATATGCAGACCATAAGAGGGATTTAGATTCTCCAGAATCTGACACCCTCTTCTGGAGTGTCTGAAGACAGCTACAGTGTACTTATATCTAATAAATAAATAGATAAATAAATAAATATATAAATGAACATTTTTTTAAAAGTATAAGAAAGAAAGAAAGACCAGGCAGGCCTGCCATCCATATCTCTGTCTGTCTGTCTGTCTGTCTATCTGTTCCCCAGGAACTGGAGATGGGCCACCATATAGTGCTGGTAGTTGATCCAAGGTTCTCTGGAAGAGGAGACAATTCGGTTAATTGTTTAGCCCTTTCAGTGGCCCCACACTTCTTTAAATATTTAGAAGTTTATGTGAGGCTGTGTTTATGTACATCATATTCAGATTATAAGAGGATTTAGATTCTCCAGAATCTGACACCCTCTACTGGAGTGACTGAAGACAGCTACAGTGTACTTATGTATAATAAATAAATAAATAAATAAATAAATAAATAAACATTTTTTAAAAAGGATAAGAAAGAATGTAAGACCAGGCAGGCCTGCCATCCTTATCTCTGTCTGTCTGTCTGTCTGTCTGATCCCCTGGAACTGGAGTTGGGCTACCATAAAGTTGCTGGTAGTTGATCCCAGGTTCTCTGGAAGAGGAGACAATGCTGTTAATTGTTGAGCCCTATCAGTGGCCCTACCCATCTTTAAATATTTAGAAGTATATGTGAGGCTGTGTTTATGTACATCATATGCAGACCATAAGAGGGATTTAGATTCTCCAGAATCTGACACCCTCTTCTGGAGTGGCTGAAGACAGCTACAGTGTACTTATATCTAATTAATACATAAATAAATAAATAAATAAATAAATAAATAAACATTTTTTAAAAAGTATAAGAAATAAAGACAGACCAGGCAGGCCTGCCATCCTTATCTCTGTCTCTCTGTCTGTCTGTCTGTCTGATCCCCTGGAACTGGAGATGGGCCACCATAAGGTGCTGGTAGTTTATCCCAGGTTCTCTGAAAGAGGAGACAATGCTGTTAATTTTTGAGCCCTCTCAGTGGCCTTACACATCTTTCAATTTTTAGAAGTATATGTGAGGCTGTGTTTATGTACATCATATGCAGACCATAAGAGGGATTTAGATTCTCCAGAATCTGACAAACTCTTCTGGAGTGTCTGAAGACAGCTACAGTGTACTTATATCTAATAAATACATAAATAAATATATAAATAAACAGTTTTTTAAAAAGGATAAGAAAGAAAGAAAGACCAGGCAGGCCTGCCATCCTTAGCACTGTCTGTATGTCTGTCTGTCTGATCCCCTGGAACTGGAGATGGGCCACCATATAGTTGCTGGTAGTTGATCCCAGGTACTCTGGAAGAGGAGACAATGCTGTTAATTGTTGAGCCCTTTCACTGGCGCCATCCATCTTTAAATATTTAGAGGTATATGTGAGGCTGTGTTAATGTACATCATATGCAGACCATAAGAGGGATTTAGATTCTCCAGAATCTGACACCCTCTTCTGGAGTGTCTGAAGACAGTTACAGTGTACTTATATCTAATAAATACATGAATAAATATATAAATAAACATTTTTTAAAAAGATAAGAAAGAAAGAAAGACCAGGCAGGCCTGCCATCCTTATCAATGTCTGTATGTCTGTCTGTCTGATCCCCTGGAACTGGAGATGGGCCACCATATAGTTGCTGGTAGTTGATCCCAGGTACTCTGCAAGAGGATACAATGCTGTTAATTGTTGAGCCCTTTCAGTGGCGCCACCCATCTTTAAATATTTAGAGGTATATGTGAGGCTGTGTTTATGTACATCATATGCAGACCATAAGAGGGATTTAGATTCTCCAGAATCTGACACCCTCTTCTGGAGTGTCTGAAGACAGCTACAGTGTACTTATATCTAATAAATAAATAGATAAATAAATAAATAAATAAATAAACATTTTTTAAAAAGTATAAGAAATAAAGAAAGACCAGGCAGGCCTGCCATCCATATCTCTGTCTGTCTGTCTGTCTGTCTGTCTATCTGATCCCCGGGAACTGGAGATGGGCCACCATATAGTGCTGGTAGTTGATTCAAGGTTCTCTGGAAGAGGAGACAATTCGGTTAATTGTTGAGCCCTTTCAGTGGCGCCACCCATCTTTAAATATTTAGAGGTATATGTGAGGCTGTGTTTATGTACATCATATGCAGACCATAAGAGGGATTTAGATTCTCCAGAATCTGACACCCTCTTCTGGAGTGTCTGAAGACAGCTACAGTGTACTTATATCTAATAAATAAATAGATAAATAAATAAATATATAAATAAACATTTTTTTAAAAGTATAAGAAAGAAAGAAAGACCAGGCAGGCCTGCCATCCATATCTCTGTCTGTCTGTCTGTCTGTCTATCTGTTCCCCAGGAACTGGAGATGGGCCACCATATAGTGCTGGTAGTTGATCCAAGGTTCTCTGGAAGAGGAGACAATTCGGTTAATTGTTTAGCCCTTTCAGTGGCCCCACACTTCTTTAAATATTTAGAAGTTTATGTGAGGCTGTGTTTATGTACATCATATTCAGATTATAAGAGGATTTAGATTCTCCAGAATCTGACACCCTCTACTGGAGTGACTGAAGACAGCTACAGTGTACTTATGTATAATAAATAAATAAATAAATAAATAAATAAATAAATAAATAAACATTTTTTAAAAAGGATAAGAAAGAATGTAAGACCAGGCAGGCCTGCCATCCTTATCTCTGTCTGTCTGTCTGTCTGTCTGATCCCCTGGAACTGGAGTTGGGCTACCATAAAGTTGCTGGTAGTTGATCCCAGGTTCTCTGGAAGAGGAGACAATGCTGTTAATTGTTGAGCCCTATCAGTGGCCCTACCCATCTTTAAATATTTAGAAGTATATGTGAGGCTGTGTTTATGTACATCATATGCAGACCATAAGAGGGATTTAGATTCTCCAGAATCTGACACCCTCTTCTGGAGTGGCTGAAGACAGCTACAGTGTACTTATATCTAATTAATACATAAATAAATAAATAAATAAATAAATAAACATTTTTTAAAAAGTATAAGAAATAAAGACAGACCAGGCAGGCCTGCCATCCTTATCTCTGTCTCTCTGTCTGTCTGTCTGTCTGATCCCCTGGAACTGGAGATGGGCCACCATAAGGTGCTGGTAGTTTATCCCAGGTTCTCTGAAAGAGGAGACAATGCTGTTAATTTTTGAGCCCTCTCAGTGGCCCCACACATCTTTCAATTTTTAGAAGTATATGTGAGGCTGTGTTTATGTACATCATATGCAGACCATAAGAGGGATTTAGATTCTCCAGAATCTGACAAACTCTTCTGGAGTGTCTGAAGACAGCTACAGTGTACTTATATCTAATAAATAAACAGATAAATAAATAAATAAACATTTTTTAAAAAGTATAAGAAAGAAAGAAACACCAGTCAGGCCTGCCATCCATATCTCTGTCTGTCTGTCTGTCTGTCTATCTGATCCCCGGGAACTGGAGATGGGCCACCATATAGTGCTGGTAGTTGATCCAAGGTTCTCTGGAAGAGGAGACAATTCGGTTAATTGTTGAGCCCTTTCAGTGGCCCCACACTTCTTTAAATATTTAGAAGTTTATGTGAGGCTGTGTTTATGTACATCATATTCAGAATATGAGAGGATTTAGATTCTCCAGAATCTGACACCCTCTACTGGAGTGACTGAAGACAGCTACAGTGTACTTATATATAATAAATAAATAAATAAATAAATAAATAAATAAACATTTTTTTAAAAAGGATAAGAAAGAAAGAAAGACCAGGCAGGCCTGCCATCCTTATCACTGTCTGTATGTCTGTTTGTCTGATCCCCTGGAACTGGAGATGGGCCACCATATAGTTGCTGGTAGTTGATCCCAGGTACTCTGCAAGAGGATACAATGCTGTTAATTGTTGAGCCCTTTCAGTGGCGCCACCCATCTTTAAATATTTAGAGGTATATGTGAGGCTGTGTTTATGTACATCATATGCAGACCATAAGAGGGATTTAGATTCTCCAGAATCTGACACCCTCTTCTGGAGTGTCTGAAGACAGCTACAGTGTACTTATATCTAATAAATAAATAGATAAATAAATAAATAAATAAATAAACATTTTTTAAAAAGTATAAGAAAGAAAGAAATACCAGGCAGGCCTGCCATCCATATCTCTGTCTGTCTGTCTGTCTGTCTATCTGATCCCCGGGAACTGGAAACGGGCCACCATATAGTGCTGGTAGTTGATCCAAGGTTCTCTGGAAGAGGAGACAATTCGGTTAATTGTTGAGCCCTTTCAGTGGCCCCACACTTCTTTAAATATTTAGAAGTTTATGTGAGGCTGTGTTTATGTACATCATATTCAGATTATAAGAGGATTTAGATTCTCCAGAATCTGACACCCTCTACTGGAGTGACTGAAGACAGCTACAGTGTACTTATATATAATAAATAAATAAATAAATAAATAAATAAATAAATAAATAAATAAACATTTTTTAAAAAGGATAAGAAAGAAAGAAAGACCAGGCAGGCCTGCCATCCTTATCACTGTCTGTATGTCTGTCTGTCTGATCCCCTGGAACTGGAGATGGGCCACCATATAGTTGCTGGTAGTTGATCCCAGGTACTCTGCAAGAGGAGACAATGCTGTTAATTGTTGAGCCCTTTCAGTGGCGCCACCCATCTTTAAATATTTTGAGACATATGTGAGGCTGTGTTTATGTACATCATATGCAGACCATAAGAGGGATTTAGATTCTCCAGAATCTGACACCCTCTTCTGGAGTGTCTGAAGACAGCTACAGTGTACTTATATCTAATAAATACATAAATAAATATATAAATAAACATTATTTTAAAAAGTATAAGAAAGAAAGAAAGACCAGGCAGGCCTGCCATCCTTATCACTGTCTGTATGTCTGTCTGTCTGATCCCCTAGAACTGGAGATGGGCCACCATATAGTTGCTGGTAGTTGATCCCAGGTACTCTGGAAGAGGAGACAATGCTGTTAATTGTTGAGCCCTTTCAGTGGCGCCACCCATCTTTAAATATTTAGAGGTATATGTGAGGCTGTGTTTATGTACATCATATGCAGACCATAAGAGGGATTTAGATTCTCCAGAATCTGACACCCTCTTCTGGAGTGTCTGAAGACAGCTACAGTGTACTTATATCTATAAATAAATAGATAAATAAATAAATAAATAAATAAACATTTTTTAAAAAGTATAAGAAAGAAAGAAAGACCAGGCAGGCCTGCCATCCATATCTCTGTCTGTCTGTCTGTCTGTCTATCTGATCCCCGGGAACTGGAGATGGGCCACCATATAGTGCTGGTAGTTGATCCCAGGTTCTCTGGAAGAGGAGACAATTCGGTTAATTGTTGAGCCCTTTCAGTGGCCCCACACTTCTTTAAATATTTATAAGTATATGTTAGGCTGTGTTTATGTACATCATATGCAGACCATAAGAGGGATTTAGAATCTCCAGAATCTGACACCCTCTTCTGGAGTGTCTGAAGACAGCTACAGTGTACTTATATCTAATAAATAAATAGATAAATAAATAAATAAATAAATAAATAAATAAATAAACATTTTTTAAAAAGGATAAGAAAGAAAGAAAGACCAGGCAGGCCTGCCATTCATGTCCCTGCCTGTCTGTCTGTCTGTCTATCTGATCCCCGGGTACTGGAGATGGGCCACCATATATTTGCTGGTAGTTGATCCAAGGTTCTCTGGAAGAGGAGACAATGCTCTTAATTGTTGAGCCCTATCAGTGGCCCTACCCATCTTTAAATTTTTAGAAGTATATGTGAGTCTGTGTTTATGTACATCATATGCAGACCATAAGAGGGATGTAGATACTCCAGAATCTGACACCCTCTTCTGGAGTGTCTGAAGACAGCTACAGTGTACTTATATAATAAATAAATAAATAAATAAATAAATAAATAAATAAATAAACATTATTTAAACCGGATAAGAAAAAAAGAAAGACCAGGCAGGCCTACCATCCCTATCTCTGTCTGTCTGTCTATCAGTCGTTCTGATCCCCTGGAACTGGAGATGGGCCACCATATAGGTGCTGGTAGTTGATCCCAGGTTCTCTGGAAGAGGAGACAATGCTGTTAATTGTTGAGCGATTTCAGTGGCCCCACCCATCGTTAAATTTTTAGTAGTATATGTGAGGCTGTGTTTATGTACATCATATGCAGACCATAAGAGGGATTTAGATTCTCCAGAATCTGACACCCTCTTCTGGAGTGTCTGAAGACAGCTAGAGTGTACTTATATCTAAAAAATAAATAGATAAATAAATAAATAAACATTTTTTAAAAAGGATAATAAAGAAAGAAAGACCAGGCAGGCCTGCCATCCTAATCTCTGTCAGTCTGTCTGTCTGTCAGACTGTCTGATACCTTGGAACTGCAGATGGGCCACCATATAGTTGCTGTTAGTTGATCCCAGCTTCTCTGGAAGAGGAGAAAATGCTATTAATTGTTGAGCCTTTTCAGTGGCTCCACCTATCTTTAAATTTTTAGAAGTATATGTTAGGCTGTGTTTATGTACATCATATGCAGACCATAAGAGAGATTTAGTTTCTCCAGAATCTGACACCCTCTTCTGAAGTGTCTGAAGACAACTACAGTGTACTTATATCTAATAAATACATACATATATAAATAAATAAATAAATAAATAAACATTATTTTAAAACGATAAGAAAGAAAGAAAGACCAGGCAGGCCTGCCATCCTTATCACTGCCTGTCTGTCTGTCTGTCTGATCCCCTGGAACTGGAGATGGGCCACCTTGTAGGTGCTGGTAGTTGATCCCAGGTTCTCTGGAAGAGGAGACAATGCTGTTAATTGTTGAGCCCTTTCAGTGGCCCCACCCATTTTTAATTTTTACAAGTATATGTGAGGCTGTGTTTATGTACATCATATTCAGACCATAAGAGGGATTTAGATTCTCCAGAATCTGACACCATCTTCTGGAGTGTCTGAAGACGGCTACAGTGTACATATATCTAATAAATACATAAATAAATAAATAAATAAAAGAATAAATAAACATTTTTTAAAAAGTATAAGAAATAAAGAAAGACCAGTCAGGCCTGCCATCCATATCTCTGTCTCTCTGTCTGTCTGTCTGTCTGATCCACTGGAACTGGAGATGGGCCACCATAATGTGCTGGTAGTTTATCCCAGGTTCTTTGAAAGAGGAGACAATGCTGTTAATTGTTGAGCCCTCTCAGTGGCCCCACACATCTTTAAATATTTAGAAGTATATGTGAGGCTGTGTTTATGTACATCATATGCAGACCATAAAAGGAATTTAGATTCTCGAGAATCTGACACCCTCTTCTGGAGTGTCTGAAGACAGCTACATGTACTTATATCTAATAAATACATAAATAAATATATAAATAAACATTTTTTTAAAAAGGATAAGAAAGAAAGAAAGACCAGGCAGGTCTGCCATCCTTATCACTGTCTGTATGTCTGTTTGTCTGATCCCCTGGAACTGGAAATGGGCCACCATATAGTTGCTGGTAGTTGATCCCAGGTACTCTGGAAGAGGAGACAATGCTGTTAATTGTTGAGCTTTTAGAGTGGCCCCACCCTTCTTTAAATTTTTAGAAGTATATGTGAGGCTGTGTTTATGTACATCATATGCAGACCATAAGAGGGATTTAGATTCTCCAGAATCTGACACCCTCTTCTGGAGTGTCTGAACAGCTACAGTGTACTTATATCTAATAATAAATAAATAAATAAATAAATAAATAAATAAATAAATAAACAAACATTTTTTTAAAAAAAGGATAAGAAAGAAAGAAAGACCAGGCAGGCCTGCCATCCTTATCACTGTCTGTCTGTCTGTCTGTCTGATCCCCTGGAACTGGAGATTGGCCACCTTTTAGGTGCTGGTAGTTGATCCCAGGTTCTCTGGAAGAGGAGACAATGCTGTTAATTTTTGAGTCCTTTCAGTGGCCCCACCTATTTATAATTTTTAGAAGTATATGTGAGGCTGTGTTTATGTACATCATATTCAGACCATAAGAGGGATTTAGATTCTCTAGAATCTGACACCCTCTTCTGGAGTGTCTGAAGACGGCTACAGTGTACTTATATCTAATAAATACATAAATAAATAAATAAATAAACAGTTTTTAAAATGTATAAGAAATAAAGAAAGACCAGGCAGGCCTGCCATCCTCATCTCTGTCTCTCTGTCTGTCTGTCTGTCTGTCTGATCCACTGGAACTGGGGATGGGCCACCATAAGGTGCTGGTAGTTTATCCCAGGTTCTCTGAAAGAGGAGACAATGCTGTTAATTGTTGAGCCCTCTCAGTGGCCCCACACATCTTTAAATTTTTAGAAGTATATGCGAGGCTGTGTTTATGTACATCATATGCAGACAATAAGAGGGATTTAGATTCTCCAGAATCTGACACCCTCTTCTGGAGTGTCTGAAAGCAGCTACAGTGTACATATATTTAATAAATACATAAATAAATATATAAATAAACATTTTTTTAAAAAGGATAAGACAGAAAGAAAGACCAGGCAGGCCTGCCATCCTTATCACTGTCTGTATGTCTGTCTGTCTGATCCCCTGGGACTGGAGATGGGCCACCATAAAGTTGCTGGTAGTTGATCCCAGGTACTCTGGAAGAGGAGACAATGCTGTTAATTGTTGAGCTTTTAGAGTGGCCCCACCCTTCTTTAAATTTTTAGAAGTATATGTGAGGCTGTGTTTATGTACATCATATGCAGACCATAAGAGGGATTTAGAATCTCCAGAATCTGACACCCTCTTCTGGAGTGTCTGAACAGCTACAGTGTACTTATATCTAATAATAAATAAATAAACAAACATTTTTTTAAAAAAAGGATAAGAAAGAAAGAAAGACCAGGCAGGCCTGCCATCCTTATCACTGCCTGTCTGTCTGTCTGTCTGATCCCCTGGAACTGGAGATGGGCCACCTTTTAGGTGCTGGTAGTTGATCCCAGATTCTCTGGAAGAGGAGACAATGCTGTTAATTGTTGAGTCCTTTCAGTGGCCCCACCTATTTATAATTTTTAGAAGTATATGTGAGGCTGTGTTTATGTACATCATATTCAGACCATAAGAGGGATTTAGATTCTCTAGAATCTGACACCCTCTTCTGGAGTGTCTGAAGACGGCTACAGTGTTATTATATCTAATAAATACATAAATAAATAAATAAATAAACAGTTTTTAAAATGTATAAGAAATAAAGAAAGACCAGGCAGGCCTGCCATCCTCATCTCTGTCTCTCTGTCTGTCTGTCTGTCTGTCTGATCCACTGGAACTGGGGATGGGCCACCATAAGGTGCTGGTAGTTTATCCCAGGTTCTCTGAAAGAGGAGACAATGCTGTTAATTGTTGAGCCCTCTCAGTGGCCCCACACATCTTTAAATTTTTAGAAGTATATGCGAGGCTGTGTTTATGTACATCATATGCAGACCATAAGAGGGATTTAGATTCTCCAGAATCTGACACCCTCTTCTGGAGTGTCTGAAAGCAGCTACAGTGTACATATATTTAATAAATACATAAATAAATATATAAATAAACATTTTTTTAAAAAGGATAAGACAGAAAGAAAGACCAGGCAGGCCTGCCATCCTTATCACTGTCTGTATGTCTGTCTGTCTGATCCCCTGGGACTGGAGATGGGCCACCATAAAGTTGCTGGTAGTTGATCCCAGGTACTCTGGAAGAGGAGACAATGCTGTTAATTGTTGAGCTTTTAGAGTGGCCCCACCCTTCTTTAAATTTTTAGAAGTATATGTGAGGCTGTGTTTATGTACATCATATGCAGACCATAAGAGGGATTTAGATTCTCCAGAATCTGACACCCTCTTCTGGAGTGTCTGAACAGCTACAGTGTACTTATATCTAATAATAAATAAATAAATAAATAAACAAACATTTTTTTAAAAAAAGGATAAGAAAGAAAGAAAGACCAGGCAGGCCTGCCATCCTTATCACTGCCTGTCTGTCTGTCTGTCTGATCCCCTGGAACTGGAGATGGGCCACCTTTTAGGTGCTGGTAGTTGATCCCAGGTTCTCTGGAAGAGGAGACAATGCTGTTAATTGTTGAGTCCTTTCAGTGGCCCCACCTATTTATAATTTTTAGAAATATATGTGAGGCTGTATTTATGTACATCATATTCAGACCATAAGAGGGATTTAGATTCTCTAGAATCTGACACCCTCTTCTGGAGTGTCTGAAGACGGCTACAGTGTACTTATATCTAATAAATACATAAATAAATAAATAAATAAATAAATAAATAAATAAATAAATAAATAAATAAATAACAGTTTTTAAAATGTATAAGAAATAAAAAAAGACCAGGCAGGCATGCCATCCTCATCTCTGTCTCTCTGTCTGTCTGTCTGTCTGTCTGTCTGATCCACTGGAACTGGGGATGGGCCACTTTTTAGGTGCTGGTAGTTTATCCCAGGTTCTCTGAAAGAGGAGACAATGCTGTTAATTGTTGAGTCCTTTCAGTGGCCCCACCTATTTATAATTTTTAGAAGTATATGTGAGGCTGTGTTTATGTACATCATATTCAGACCATAAGAGGGATGTAGATTCTCTAGAATCTGACACCCTCTTATGGAGTGTCTGAAGACGGCTACAGTGTACTTATATCTAATAAATAAATAAATAAATAAATAAATAAATAAATAAATAAATAAACATATTTTAAAAAGTATAAGAAATAAAGAAAGACCAGGCAGGCCTGCCATCCTTATCTCTGTCTTTCTGTCTATCTGTCTGTCTGTCTGATCCCCTGGAACTGGAGATGGGCCACCATAAGGTGCTGGTAGTTTATCCCAGGTTCTCTGAAAGAGGAGACAATGCTGTTATTTGTTGAGCCCTCTCAGTGGCCCCACACATCTTTAAATTTTTAGAAGTATATGCGAGGCTGTGTTTATGTACATCATATGCAGACCATAAGAGGGATTTAGATTCTCCAGAATATGACACCCTCTTCTGGAGTGTCTGAAAGCAGCTACAGTGTACATATATCTAATAAATACATAAATAAATATATAAATAAACATTTTTTTAAAAGGATAAGACAGAAAGAAAGACCAGGCAGGCCTGCCATCCTTATCACTGTCTGTATGTCTGTCTGTCTGATCCCCTGGAACTGGAGATGGGCCACCATATAGTTGCTGGTAGTTGATTCCAGGTACTCTGGAAGAGGAGACAATGCTGTTAATTGTTGAGCTTTTAGAGTGGCCCCACCCTTCTTTAAATTTTTAGAAGTATATGTGAGGCTGTGTTTATGTACATCATATGCAGACCATAGGAGGGATTTAGATTCTCCAGAATCTGACACCCTCTTCTGGAGTGTCTGAACAGCTACAGTGTACTTATATCTAATAATAAATAAATAAATAAATAAATAAATAAATAAATAAATAAACATTTTTTTTAAAAAAGGATAAGAAACAAAGAAAGACCAGGCAGGCCTGCCATCCTTATCACTGTCTGTCTGTCTGTCTGTCTGTCTGATCCCCTGGAACTGGAGATGGGCCACCTTTTAGGTGCTGGTAGTTGATCCCAGGTTCTCTGGAAGAGGAGACAATGCTGTTAATTGTTGAGTCCTTTCAGTGGCCCCACCTATTTATAATTTTTAGAAGTATATGTGAGGCTGTGTTTATGTACATCATATTCAGACCATAAGAGGGATTTAGAATCTCTAGAATCTGACACCCTCTTCTGGAGTGTCTGAAGACGGCTACAGTGTACTTATATCTAATAAATACATAAATAAATAAATAAATAAATAAATAAATTAATTAATTAATTAATTAACATTTTTTAAAAATTATAAGAAATAAAGAAAGACCAGGCAGGCCTGCCATCCTTATCTCTGTCTCTCTGTCTGTCTGTCTGTCTGTCTGATCCACTGGAACTGGAGATGGGCCACCATAAGGTGCTGGTAGTTTATCCCAGGTTCTCTGAAAGAGGAGACAATGCTGTTAATTGTTGAGCCCTATCAGTGGCCCCACACATCTTTAAAATTTTAGAAGTCTATATGAGGCTGTGTTTATGTACATCATATGCAGACCATAAGAGGGATTTAGATTCTCCAGAATCTGACACCCTCTTCTGGAGTGTCTGAAGACAGCTACAGTGTACTTATATCTAATAAATACATAAATAAATATATAAATAAACATTTTTTGGAAAAGGATAAGAAAGAAAGAATGACCAGGCAGGCCTGCCATCCTTATCACTGTCTGTATGTCTGTCTGTCTGATCCCCTGGAACTGGAGATGGGCCACCTTATAGTTGCTGGTAGTTGATCCCAGGTACTCTGGAAGAGGAGACAATGCTGTTAATTGTTGAGCTTTTAGAGTGGCCCCACCCTTCTTTAAATTTTTAGAAGTATATGTGAGGCTGTGTTTATGTACATCATATGCAGACCATAAGAGTGATTTAGATTCTCCAGAATCTGACACCCTCTTCTGGAGTGTCTGAACAGCTACAGTGTACTTATATCTAATAATAAATAAATAAATAAATAAATAAATAAATAAATAAATAAATAAACATTTTTTTTAAAAAAAGGATGAGAAAAAAAGAAAGACCAGGCAGGCCTGCCATCCTTATCACTGTCTGTCTGTCTGTCTGATCCCCTGGAACTGGAGATGGGCCACCTTTTAGGTGCTGGTAGTTGTTCCCAGGTTCTCTGGAAGAGGAGACAATGTTGTTAATTGTTGAGTCCTTTCAGTGGCCCCACCTATTTTTAATTTTTAGAAGTATATGTGAGGCTGTGTTTATGTACATCATATTCAGACCATAAGAGGGATTTAGATTCTCCAGAATCTGACACCCTCTTCTGGAGTGTCTGAAGACGGCTACAGTGTACTTATATCTAATAAATAAATAAATAAATAAATAAATAAATAAACATTTTTTAAAAAGTATAAGAAATAAAGAAAGACCAGGCAGACCTGCCATCCTTATCTCTGTCTCTCTGTCTGTCTGTCTGTCTGTCTGATCCACTGGAACTGGAGATGGGCCACCATAAGGTGCTGGTAGTTTATCCCAGGTTCTCTGAAAGAGGAGACAATGCTGTTAATTGTTGAGCCCTCTCAGTGGCCCCACACATCTTTAATTTTTTAGAAGTATATGTGAGGCTGTGTTTATGTACATCATATTCAGACCATAAGAGGGATTTAGATTCTCTAGAATCTGACACCCTCTTATGGAGTGTCTGAAGACGGCTACAGTGTACTTATATCTAATAAATAAATAAATAAATAAATAAACATATTTTAAAAAGTATAAGAAATAAAGAAAGACCAGGCAGGCCTGCCATCCTTATCTCTGTCTTTCTGTCTATCTGTCTGTCTGTCTGATCCCCTGGAACTGGAGATGGGCCACCATAAGGTGCTGGTAGTTTATCCCAGGTTCTCTGAAAGAGGAGACAATGCTGTTATTTGTTGAGCCCTCTCAGTGGCCCCACACATCTTTAAATTTTTAGAAGTATATGCGAGGCTGTGTTTATGTACATCATATGCAGACCATAAGAGGGATTTAGATTCTCCAGAATATGACACCCTCTTCTGGAGTGTCTGAAAGCAGCTACAGTGTACATATATCTAATAAATACATAAATAAATATATAAATAAACATTTTTTTAAAAGGATAAGACAGAAAGAAAGACCAGGCAGGCCTGCCATCCTTATCACTGTCTGTATGTCTGTCTGTCTGATCCCCTGGAACTGGAGATGGGCCACCATATAGTTGCTGGTAGTTGATTCCAGGTACTCTGGAAGAGGAGACAATGCTGTTAATTGTTGAGCTTTTAGAGTGGCCCCACCCTTCTTTAAATTTTTAGAAGTATATGTGAGGCTGTGTTTATGTACATCATATGCAGACCATAGGAGGGATTTAGATTCTCCAGAATCTGACACCCTCTTCTGGAGTGTCTGAACAGCTACAGTGTACTTATATCTAATAATAAATAAATAAATAAATAAATAAATAAATAAATAAACATTTTTTTTTAAAAAAGGATAAGAAACAAAGAAAGACCAGGCAGGCCTGCCATCCTTATCACTGTCTGTCTGTCTGTCTGTCTGATCCCCTGGAACTGGAGATGGGCCACCTTTTAGGTGCTGGTAGTTGATCCCAGGTTCTCTGGAAGAGGAGACAATGCTGTTAATTGTTGAGTCCTTTCAGTGGCCCCACCTATTTATAATTTTTAGAAGTATATGTGAGGCTGTGTTTATGTACATCATATTCAGACCATAAGAGGGATTTAGATTCTCTAGTATCTGACACCCTCTTCTGGAGTGTCTGAAGACGGCTACAGTGTACTTATATCTAATAAATACATAAATAAATAAATAAATAAATAAATAAATAAATTAATTAATTAATTAACATTTTTTAAAAAGCATAAGAAATAAAGAAAGACCAGGCAGGCCTGCCATCCTTATCTCTGTCTCTCTGTCTGTCTGTCTGTCTGTCTGATCCACTGGAACTGGAGATGGGCCACCATAAGGTGCTGGTAGTTTATCCCAGGTTCTCTGAAAGAGGAGACAATGCTGTTAATTGTTGAGCCCTCTCAGTGGCCCCACACATCTTTAAAATTTTAGAAGTCTATATGAGGCTGTGTTTATGTACATCATATGCAGACCATAAGAGGGATTTAGATTCTCCAGAATCTGACACCCTCTTCTGGAGTGTCTGAAGACAGCTATATCTTATATCTAATAAATACATAAATAAATATATAAATAAACATTTTTTTGAAAAGGATAAGAAAGAAAGAATGACCAGGCAGGCCTGCCATCCTTATCACTGTCTGTATGTCTGTCTGTCTGATCCCCTGGAACTGGAGATGGGCCACCTTATAGTTGCTGGTAGTTGATCCCAGGTACTCTGGAAGAGGAGACAATGCTGTTAATTGTTGAGCTTTTAGAGTGGCCCCACCCTTCTTTAAATTTTTAGAAGTATATGTGAGGCTGTGTTTATGTACATCATATGCAGACCATAAGAGTGATTTAGATTCTCCAGAATCTGACACCCTCTTCTGGAGTGTCTGAACAGCTACAGTGTACTTATATCTAATAATAAATAAATAAATAAATAAATAAATAAATAAATAAACATTTTTTTAAAAAAAGGATGAGAAAGAAAGAAAGACCAGGCAGGCCTGCCATCCTTATCACTGTCTGTCTGTCTGTCTGTCTGATCCCCTGGAACTGGAGATGGGCCACCTTTTAGGTGCTGGTAGTTGTTCCCAGGTTCTCTGGAAGAGGAGACAATGTTGTTAATTGTTGAGTCCTTTCAGTGGCCCCACCTATTTTTAATTTTTAGAAGTATATGTGAGGCTGTGTTTATGTACATCATATTCAGACCATAAGAGGGATTTAGATTCTCCAGAATCTGACACCCTCTTCTGGAGTGTCTGAAGACGGCTACAGTGTACTTATATCTAATAAATACATAAATAAATAAATAAATAAATAAATAAATAAATAAATAAACATTTTTTAAAAAGTATAAGAAATAAAGAAAGACCAGGCAGACCTGCCATCCTTATCTCTGTCTCTCTGTCTGTCTGTCTGACTGTCTGATCCAATGGAACTGGAGATGGGCCACCATAAGGTGCTGGTAGTTTATCCCAGGTTCTCTGAAAGAGGAGACAATGCTGTTAATTGTTGAGCCCTCTCAGTGGCCCCACACATCTTTAATTTTTTAGAAGTATATGTGAGGCTGTGTTTATGTACATCATATGCAGACCATAAGAGGGATTTAGATTCTCCAGAATCTGACACCCTCTTCTGGAGTGTCTGAAGACAGCTACAGTGTACTTATATCTAATAAATACATAAATAAATATATAAATAAACATTTTTTTAAAAGGATAAGAAAGAAAGAAAGACCAGGCAGGCCTGCCATCCTTATCACTGTCTGTATGTCTGTCTGTCTGATCCTCTGGAACTGGAGATGGGCCACCATATAGTTGCTGGTAGTTGATCCCAGGTACTCTGGAAGAGGAGACAATGCTGTTAATTGTTGAGCTTTTAGAGTGGCCCCACCCTTCTTTTTATTTTTAGAAGTATATGTGAGGCTGTGTTTATGTACATCATATGCAGTCCATAAGAGGGATTTAGATTCTCCAGAATATGACACCCTCTTCTGAAGTGTCTGAAGACAGCTACAATGTACTTATATCTAATAAATATATATATAAATAAATAAACATTTTTAAAATGTATAAGAAGAAAGAAAAACCAGGCAGGCCTGCCATCCTTGTCTGTCTGTCTGTATGTATGTCTGTCTGATCCCCTGGAACTGGAGATGGGCCACAATATATTTGCTGGTAGTTGATCCCAGGTCCTCTGGAAGAGGAGACAATGCTGTTAATTGTTGAGATTTTTCAGTGGCCCCAACCATCTTTTAATATTTAGAAGTATATGTGAGGCTGTGTTTATGTACATCATATGCAGACTATAAGAGGGATATAGATTCTCCAGAATCTGACACCCTCTTCTGGAGAGTCTGAAGACAGCTAGAGTGTACTTATATCTAATAAATACATAAATAAATATATAAATAAACTTTTTTTAAAAAAGGATAAGAAAGAATGAAAGACCAGGCAGGCCTGCCATCCTTATCTCTGTCTGTCTGTCTGTCTGTCTGATCCCCTGCAACTTGAGATGGGCCACCACATAGTTGCTGGTAGTTGATCCCACGTTCTCTGGAAGAGGAGACAATGGTGTTAATTGTTGAGCCCTTTCAGTGGGCCCACCCATCTTTAAATTTTAGAAGTATATATGAGGCTGTGTTTATGTACATCATATGCAGACCATAAGAGCGATTTAGATTCTCCAAAAGATGACACCCTCTTCTAGAGTGTCTGAAGACAGCTACAGTGTACTTATATCTAATAAATAAATAAATAAATAAATAAATAAATAAACATTATTTTAAAAGTATAAGAAAGAAAGTAAGACCACGGAGGCCTCCATCCTTACCTCTGTCAGTCTGTCTGTCTGTCTGTCTGAACCCTTGGAACTGGAGATGGGCCACCATATAGTTGCTGTTAGTTGATCCCAGGTTCTCTGGAAGAAGAGACAATGCTGTTAATTGTTGAGCCCTTTCAGTGGCTCCACCTATCTTTAAATTTTTAGAAGTATATGTTAGGCTGTGTTTACGTATATCATATGTAGACCATAAGAGGGATTTTGATTCTCCAGAATCTGACACCCTCTTCTGGAGTGTCTGAAGACAACTACAGTGTACTTATATCTAATAAATACATAAATAAATAAATAAATAAATAAACATTATTTTAAAAGGATAAGAAAGAAAGAAAAACCAGGCATGCCTGCCCTCCTTATCTCTGTCTGTCTGTCTGTCTGTCTGTCTGATCCCCTGGAACTGGAGATGGGCCACCTTTTAGGTGCTGGTAGTTGATCCCAGGTTCTCTGGAAGAGGAGACAATGCTGTTAATTGTTGAGTCCTTTCAGTGGCCCCACCTATTTATAATTTTTAGAAGTATATGTGAGGCTGTGTTTATGTACATCATATTCAGACCATAAGAGGGATTTACATTCTCTAGAATCTGACACCCTCTTCTGGAGTGTCTGAAGACAGCTACAGTGTACTTATATCTAATACATACATAGATAAATAAATAAATAATAAATAAATAAATAAACATTTTTTAAAAAGTATAAGAAATAAAGAAAGACCAGGCAGGCCTGCCATCCATATCTCTGTCTCTCTGTCTGTATGTCTGTCTGATCCTCTGGAACTGGAGATGGGCCACCATAAGGTGCTGGTAGTTTATCCCAGGTTCTCTGAAAGAGGAGACAATGCTGTTAATTGTTGAGCCGTCTCAGTGGACCCACCCATCTTTAAATTTTTAGAAGTATATGCGAGGCTGTGTTTATGTACATCATATGCAGACCATAAGAGGGATTTAGATTCTCCAGAATCTGACACTCACTTCTGGAGTGTCTGAAGACAGCTACAGTGTACATATATCTAATAAATACATAAATAAATATATAAATAAACATTTTTTTAAAAAGGATAAGAAAGAAAGAAAGACCAGGCAGGCCTGCCATCCTTATCACTGTCTGTATGTCTGTCTGTCTGATCCCCTGGAACTGGAGATGGGCCACCATATAGTTGCTGGTAGTTGATCCCAGGTACTCTGGAAGAGGAGACAATGCTGTTAATTGTTGAGCTTTTAGAGTGGCCCCACCCTTCTTTAAATTTTTAGAAGTATATGTGAGGCTGTGTTTATGTACATCATATGCAGACCATAAGAGGGATTTAGATTCTCCAGAATCTGACACCCTCTTCTGGAGTGTCTGAAAGCAGCTACAGTGTACATATATCTAATAAATACATAAATAAATATATAAATAAACATTTTTTTAAAAAGGATAAGAAAGAAAGAAAGACCAGGCATGACTGCCATCCTTATCACTGTCTGTATGTTTGTCTGTCTGATCCCCTGGAATTGGAGATGGGCCACCATATAGTTGCTGGTAGTTGATCCCAGGTACTCTGGTAGAGGATACAATGCTGTTAATTGTTGAGCTTTTAGAGTGGTCCCACCCTTCTTCAAATTTTTAGAAATATATGTGAGGCTGTGTTTATGTACATCATATGCAGACCATAAGAGGGATTTAGATTCTCCAGAATATGACACCCTCTTCTGGAGTGTCTGAAGACAGCTACAGTGTACTTATATCTAATAAATATATATATAAATAAATAAACATTTTTAAAATGTATAAGAAAGAAAGAAAAACCAGGCAGGCCTGCAATCCTTGTCTGTCTGTCTGTATGTATGTCTGTCTGATCGCCTGGAACTGGAGATGGGCCACAATATAGTTGCTGGTAGTTGATCCCAGGTCCTCTGGAAGAGGAGACAATGCTGTTAATTGTTGAGCCCTTTCAGTGGCCCCAACCATCTTTAAATTTTTAGAAGTATATGTGAGGCTGTGTTTATGTACATCATATGCAGATCATAAGAGGGATATAGATTCTCCAGAATCTGACACCCTTTTCTGGAGAGTCTGAAGAGAGCTACAGTGTACTTATATCTAATAAATAAATAAATAAATTAATTAATTAATTAATAAACATTTTTTAAAAAGATAAGAAAGAAAGATAAATCAGGCAGGCCTGCCATCCTTATCTCTGTCTGTCTGTCTGTCTGTCTCTCTGATGCCCTGCAACTTGAGATGGGCCACCACATAGTTGCTGGTAGTTGATCCCACGTTCTCTGGAAGAGGAGACAATGGTGTTAATTGTTGAGCCCTTTCAGTGGGCCCACCCATCTTTAAATTTTTAGAAGTATATGTGAGGCTGTGTTTATGTACATCATATGCAGACCATAAGAGGGATTTATATTCTCCAGAAGATGACACCCTCTTCTAGAGTGTCTGAAGACAGCTACAGTGTACTTATATCTAATAAATACATAAATAAATAAATAAATAAATAAACATTTTTTTAAAAGTATAAGAAAGAAAGAAAGACCATTTAGGCATCCATCCTTACCTCTGTCAGTCTGTCTGTCTGTCTGTCTGATTCCTTGGAACTGGAGATGGGCCACCATATTGTTGCTGTTAGTTGATCCCAGGTTCTCTGGAAGAAGAGACAATGCTGTTAATTGTTGAGCCCTTTCAGTGGCTCCACCTAACTTTAAATTTTTAGAAGTATATGTTAGGCTGTGTTTATGTACATCATATGCAGACCATAAGAGGGATTTAGATTCTCCAGAATCTGACACCCTCTTCTGGAGTGTCTAAAGACAACTACAATGTACTTATATCTAATAAATAAATAAATAAATAAATAAATAAATAAATAAACATTATTTTCAAAGGATAAGAAAGAAAGAAAAACCAGGCAGACCTGCCCTTTTTATCTCTGTCTGTCTATCTGTCTGATCCCCTGGAACTGGAGATGGGCCACCTTATAGTTGCTGGTAGTTGATCACAGGTTCTCTGGAAGAAGAGACAATGCTGTTAATTGTTGAGCCCTTTCAGTGGGCCCACCCATCTTAAATTTTTAGAAGTGTATGTGAATCTGTGTTTATGTCCATCATATGCAGACCATAAGAGGGATTTATATTCTCCAGAATCTGACACCCTCTTCTGGAGTGTCTGCAGACAGCTACAGTGTACTTATATCTAATAAATACATAAATAAATAAATAAACATTTTTTAAAAAGGATAAGAAAGAAAGAAAAGCCAGGGAGGCCTGCCACCCTTGTCTGTCTGTCTCTTTGTCTGCCTGATCCCCTGGAACGGGAGATGGGCCACCATATAGTTGCTCGTAGTTGATCCCAGGTTCTCTGGAAGAGGAGTCAGTGCTGTTAATTGTTGAGCCCTTTCAGTGGCCCCACCCATCTTTAAATTTTTAGAAGTATATGTGAGGCTGTGTTTATGTACATCATATGCAGACCATAAGAGGGATTTATTTTCTCCAGAATCTGACACCCTCTTCTGGAGTGTCTGAAAGCAGCTACAGTGTACTTATATCTAATAAATACATACTTAAATTAATAAACATTTTTTAAAAGGATAAGAAAGAAGGAAAGACAAGGTAGGCCTGCCATCCTTAACTCTATCTGTCTGTATGTCTGTCTGTCTGTCTGAACCCCTGTAACTGGAGATGGGCCAACATATAGTTGCTGGTACTTGATCCCAGGTTCTCTATAAGAGGAGACAATGCTGTTAATTGTTGAGCCCTTTCAGTGGCCCCAACCATCTTTAAATTTTTAGAAGTATATGTGAGGCTGTGTTTATGTACATCATATGCAGATCATAAGAGGGATATAGATTCTCCAGAATCTGACACCCTCTTCTGGAGTGTCTGAAGACTGCTACAGTGTAAGTATATCTAATAAATACATAAATAAATAAATGAATAAATAAAAAAACAAACATTTTTTAAAAGGGATAAGAAAGAAAGAAAAACCAGGCAGGCCTGCCATCCTTGTCTGTCTTTCTCTCTGTCTGTCTGTCTTGCCTAGCCCCTTGAGTAGCCTAGCCTAGTCCCTTGCCTTGACTAGCCCAGCCCCTTGCCTAGCCTAGCCTAGCCCAGCCCTGCCTTGCCTAGCCCTGCCTATCCCTGTCTTTAACCAGGCTGGCCTCGAACTCAGAAACTGACTGCCTCTGCCTCCAGAGTGCTCTCATTAAGAGCTCGAGCCACCACTGACTGTTGGGTTTTCTAAGTCTTACATAGGTATGGTCTGTTTCTCAGCTGTGAAACCCTAATTAACACATGTAGTCTGTCCTAGGTCAGCCATAGCTACAGACTGAGGCCTTTGCTAAAACAAAACAAAAGAAAACAAAAAATAGAAATAATAAAATAAATAAATTAAGCAACCACATGATATCTTTTCTTTCTTTCAATGATACTCAGAGCTTGAAGCAGTTCACCCATGAGACCTCAGCTCCGGACATTGAGGCTCTTTCCCTAACAAGTATTATGGCTGAACCTGAGGGGTTCTACTGCTGATTTGTGTCCCCCACTTTAAAAAAATAGTTGTTTTCAAAGGCTGCAGGTTCTTAGCCCTGTTCCTTGTTACAGTTGAGTCACAGCCCTGAAAGTTCAGTGGTAGTTAAAGGCACTGAGAAGGGCTTCCTATAGACATCAAAGACCAAGTCTTTGTTTTTAAAAAGTTAATCTGGATTCCCCCACCCCCTGGCATCCTTAGAATTCCTAGAAAGGAAGGCAGGGACCTGGGCAGAAGGGTGCAAGGCTACTGGTGTTTGTAAGTGGTAACAGAAAGCTTTCTCTTGTTGGTACCCTACCCCAAGTTACACTGTCACTTCTTTTTCCTAGTTGTTGTTTTGTCGGTTTGTATTCTCAACATAGACCCTTTTCCTTCCTAACCTTGGCTGTCCTGAACCTTACTGTCCTTGAACTCAGTGATTTGCCTGTCTTGCTGGGATGAAACTGTGAGCTACCATCCAGAAGGAAGCACCCTGCTGAGGTTAGATTGGGGTCTCTTCCATTTTCCTCTATGAACATGCATATGGCAGGCCTGTTCTTTCTTTTTTACTTTTCCTTTTTTTTTTAAAGATTTATTTATTTATTATATTTAAGTATGCTGTAGCTATCTTCAGACAGTCCAGAAGAGGGTGTCAGATTCTGAAGAATCTAAATCATTCTTATTGTCTGCATATGATGTATATAAACACAGCCTCACATATACTCAAAAAAAAAAAAAAAGAAAAAGAAAGATGTGGCTACAGAGAGGGCTCAACAATTAAGAGCATTGTCTCCTCTTCCAGAGAACCTGGGCTCAATTACCAGTATTATATATGGTGGCCCATCTCCAGTTCCAGGGGATCTAATACTCTGTTCTGGAGTCTGTGGGCACAGCATACACATGCAAAACATTCTTACACAATCATTGAGAGAGGAGAGAGAGGGGTTGAGAGAGAGGGGAGGTAATCATACCTCCTGACAAGTTTGAAGACCTGAGCTTCATCACTCACACAAATAAATAAATGCAAAATATTTTTTTATAAATAAACTCTGCCATTGCCCTTTAAAAATTCCTAGAAAACAAGTTTTATAAGCAACAGTTATATTTACTATATCTAAAGGACAGTCATGAGCATATTCAATAAATAGAAAAAGGCCTGTTAGTCTTAGAAATGGAAAAGACAAACCAAGGAAGGTTTGCAATTACATAATGAGGCAGCTCAGCCCAGCTCTAAGGTTGGAAATAAGACTCGAGAATAGGATACACCTGAAGACAGCCAGCCATTGTTTTTTGTTTTGGAGGCTGAAAGGATACACCTGAAGACAGCCAATGCTGTGTGATGGTGATCTGGTGTTTTTTTTTTTTTAATTTTTAAAAACGTTAACACTTTTTATAAAACTTTTATAAAAACTCTTTCTTTCTCTCTCTCTTTCTCTCTCTTTCTTTCTCTCTCTTTCTCTTTCTTTCTTTCTTTCCTCACCCTAGCCCCTACCCTAGCCCTGTCTTTCACCAGGGTGGCCTCGAACTCAGAAACTGACTGCATCTGCCTACAGAGTGCTCTCATTAAGAGCTTGAGCCACCACTGAATGTAGGGTTTTCTAAGCCTTACCTTGCTCTTGGTGTCTGTTCTCAGCTGTGAAACCCTAATTAACACAAGTAGGCAGTCCTGGGTCAGCCAGAGCTACAGACAGAGGACTTCTCTAAAAACAAATAAAACAAAACAAAACAACAAATAGAAATAATAAAATACATAAATTAAGCAACCACAGCATAGCTTTTCTCTATCTAGGTGGTACTCAGAAATTCCAGCATTTGGCCTGTGACACCTCAGCTCAGTATATGTGAGGCTGTGTTTATGTACATCATATGCAGACCATAAGAGGGATTTACATTCTCCAGAATCTGACACCCTCCTCTGGAGTGTCTAAAGAAAGCTACAGTGTACTTATATCTAAGAAATACATAAATAAATAAATAAATAAATAAATAAATATTTTTTTAAAAGGATAAGAAAGAAACAAAGACCAGGCAGGCCTGCCATCTATATCTCTGCCTGTCTGTCTGTCTGTCTGATCCCCTGGAACTGGAGATGGGCCACCTTGTAGGTGCTGGTAGTTGATCCGAGGTTCTCTGGAAGAGGAGACAATGCTGTTAATTGTTGAGCCCTTTCAGTGGCCCCACCCATTTTTAATTTTTAGAAGTATATGTGAGGCTGTGTTTATGTACATCATATTCAGACCATAAGAGGGATTTAGATTCTCCAGAATCTGACACCCTCTTCTGGAGTGTCTGAAGACGGCTACAGTGTACTTATATCTAATAAATAAATAAATAAATAAACAAATAAATAAACATTTTTTAAAAAGTATAAGAAATAAAGAAAGACCAGTCAGGCCTGCCATCCTTATCTCTGTCTCTCTGTCTGTCTGTCTGTCTGATCCCTTGGAACTGGAGATGGGCCACCATAAGGTGCTGGTAGTTTATCCCAGGTTCCCAGAAAGAGGAGACAATGCTGTTAATTGTTGAGCCCTCTCAGTGGCCCCACACATCTTTAAATTTTTAGAAGTATATGTGAGGCTGTGTTTATGTACATCATATGCAGTCCATAAGAGGGATTTAGATTCTCCAGAATCTGACACCCTCTTCTGGAGTGTCTGAAGACAGCTACAGTGTACTTATATCTAATAAATACATAAATAAATATATAAATAAACATTTTTTAAAAAAGGATAAGAAAGAAAGAAAGACCAGGCAGGCCTGCCATCCTTATCACTGTCTGTATGTCTGTCTGTCTGATCCCCTGGAACTGGAGATGGGCCACCATATAGTTGCTGGTAGTTGATCCCATGTACTCTGGAAGAGGAGACAATGCTGTTAATTGTTGAGCCCTTTCAATGGCCCCACACTTCTTTAAATATTTAGAAGTATAAGTGAGGCTGTGTTTATGTACATCATATTCAGATTATAAGAGGATTTAGATTCTCCAGTATCTGACACCCTCTACTGGAGTGACTGAAGACAGCTACAGTGTACTTATATATAATAAATACATAAGTAAATAAATAAATAAATAAACATTTTTTAAAAAGGATAAGATATAAAGTAAGACCAGGCAGGCCTGCCATCCTTATCTCTGTCTGTCTGTCTGTCTGTCTGTCTGATCCCCTGGAACTGGAGATGGGCTACCATAAAGTTGCTGGTAGTTGATCCCAGGTTCTCTGAAAGAGGAGACAATGCTGTTAATTGTTGAGCCCTATCAGTGGCCCTACCCATCTTTAAATATTTAGAAGTATATGGGAGGCTGTGTTTATGTACATCATATGCAGAACATAAGAGGGATTTAGATTCTCCAGAATCTGACACCCTCTTCTGGAGTGTCTGAAGACAGCTACAGTGTACTTATATCTAATAAATACATAAATAAATAAATAAATAAATAAATAAACATTTTTTAAAAAGGATAAGAAAGAAAGTAAGACCAGGCAGGCCTGCCATCCTTATCTCTGTCTGTCTGTCTGTCTGTCTGTCTGATCCCCTGGAACTGGAGATGGGCCACCATATAGTTGCTGGTAGTTGATCCCAGGTTCTCTGGAAGAGGAGACAATGCTGTTAATTGTTGAGCCCTTTCAGTGGCCCCACCCATTTTTAATTTTTAGAAGTATATGTGATGCTGTGTTTATGTACATTATATTCAGACCATAAGAGGGATTTAGATACTCTAGAATCTGTCACCCTCTTCTGGAGTGTCTGAAGACCGCTACAGTGTACTTATATCTAATACATACATAAATAAATAAATAAATAAACATTTTTTAAAAAGTATAAGAAATAAAGAAAGACCAGGCAGGCCTGCCATCCTTATCTCTGTCTCTCTGTCTGTCTGTCTGTCTGATCCACTGGAACTGGAGATGGGCCACCATAAGGTGCTGGTAGTTTATCCCAGGTTCTCTGAAAGAGGAGACAATGCTGTTAATTGTTGAGCCCTCTCAGTGGCCCCACACATCTTTAAATTTTTAGAAGTATATGTGAGGCTGTGTTTATGTACATCATATGCAGACCATAAGAGGGATTTAGATTCTCCAGAATCTGACACCCTCTTCTGGAGTGTCTGAAGACAGCTACAGTGTACTTATATCTAATAAATACATAAATAAATATATAAATAAACATTTTTTAAAAAGGATAAGAAAGAAAGAAAGACCAGGCAGGCCTGCCATTTTTATCACTGTCTGTATGTCTGTCTGTCTGATCCCCTGGAACTGGAGATGGGCCACCATATAGTTGCTGGTAGTTGATCCCAGGTACTCTGGAAGAGGAGACAATGCTGTTAATTGTTGAGCTTTTAGAGTGGCCACACCCTTCTTTAAATTTTTAGAAGTATAAATGAGGCTGTGTGGGGCCACTGAAAGTCACATAGAGAGACAGAGAGAGACAGAGAGAGACAGAGAGAGACATTGAAAGACAGAGAGAGACATAGAGAGACAGAGAGATACATTGAGAGAGACAGAGAGACAGAGCGAGACACAGAGAGAGACACAGAGAGACACAGAGAGAGACACACAGAGAGACAGAGACAGACAGAGAGAGACAGAGAGAGACAGAGAGAGACAGAGATAGAGACAGAGAGAGACAAAGAGAGACAGAGAGACAGAGAGAGAGACAGAGAGAGACAGAGAAAGACAGAGTGAGACAGAGAGAGACACAGAGAGAGACAGAGATACACAGAGTGAGAAAGAGAGAGAGACAGAGAGAGATAGAGAGAGAGACAGAGAGAGAGACAGAGAGAGACAGAGAGAGACAGAGTGAGACAGAAAGAGACACAGAGAGAGACAGAGAGAGACAAAGAAAAACACAGAGAGACAGAGAGAGACAGAGAGAGACAGAGAGAGACAGAGAGAGAGACAGAGAGAGACAAAGAAAAACACAGAGAGAGACAGAGAGAGACAGAGAGATACAGAGAGAGTCAGAGAGACAGAGAGAGACAGAGTTAGAGACAGAGAGAGACAGAGAGAGAAACAGAGAGAGACAGAGACACACAGAGAGAGACACAGAGAGAGACAGAGAGAGACAGAGAGAGACAGAGATAGAGACAGAGAGAGACAAAGAGAGACAGAGAGACAGAGAGAGAGACAAAGAGAGACAGAGAGAGACAGAGAGAGACAGAGAGAGAGACAGAGAGAGACAAAGAAAAACACAGAGAGAGACAGAGAGAGACAGAGAGATACAGAGAGAGTCAGAGAGACAGAGAGAGACAGAGTTAGAGACAGAGAGAGACAGAGAGAGAAACAGAGAGAGACAGAGACACACAGAGAGAGACACAGAGAGAGACAGAGAGAGAGACACAGAGAGACAGAGACAGACAGAGAGAGACAGAGAGAGACAGAGATAGAGACAGAGAGAGACAGAGAGAGATAGAGAGAGACACAAAGAGACAGAGAGAGACAGAGAGAGACAAAGAAAGACACAGAGAGAGACAGAGAGAGACAGAGAGATACAGAGAGAGAGACAGAGAGAGACAGAAAGATACAGAAGGACAGAGAGAGACAGAGAGAGACAGAGAGACAGAGATAGAGACAGAGAAAGACAGAGAGAGACACAGAGAGAGACTGAGGGAGACAGAGAGAGAGACAGAGAGAGACATAGAAGAGACAAAGAAAGACACAAGAGAGACAGAGAGAGTCAGACATAGAGACAAAGAAAGACAGAGGGAGACACTGAGAGAGAGAGACAGAGAGATACAGACAGAGAGACAAAGAGAGACAGAGAGAAAGAGAGAGACAGCGAGAGTCAGAGAGAGACAGAGATAGAGACAGAGAGAGACAGATAGAGGGACAGAGAGAGACAGAGACAGAGTGAGAAATACAGAGAGAGACAGAGTTAGAGAGAGAGACAGAGAGAGACAGAGAGAGAGACAGAGACAGAGAGAGAGACAGAGAGAGACAGAGTGAGACACAGAAAGAGAGAGACAGAGAGAGACAAAGAAAGACACAGAGAGAGACAAAGAGAGACAGAGAGATACATTGAGAGAGACATAGAGAGACAGAGAGAGACAGAGATAGAGACAGAGAGAGACAGAGAGAGACACAGAGAGAGACAGAGAGACACAGAGAGACACAGAGAGAGACACAGAGAGACACAGAGAGAGACAGAGATAGACATAGACAGACAGAGACAGACAGAGAGAGACAGAGAGAGACAGAGATAGAGACAGAGAGTGAGACAGAGAGAGACAGAGAGAGAGACACCAAAAGACAGAGAGAGACAGAGAGAGACAATGAAAGACACAGAGAGAGACTAAGAGAGACAGAGAGAGACAGAGAGAGACAGAGAGAGACAGAGAGAGACAAAAAAAGACACAGAGAGAGACAGAGAGCGATATAGATAGAGAAAAAGAAAGACAGAGAGAGACACAGAGAGAGAGACAGAGAGAGACAGAGAGAGACAGAGAGATACAGAGAGAGAGACAAAGAGAGACAAAGAGAGAGACAGAGTGAGACAGAGAGAGAGAGAGAGATACATTGAGAGAGACAGAGAGAGACAGAGATAGACAGAGAGAGACAGAGAGAGACACAGAGAGAGACAGAGAGACACAGAGAGACACAGAGAGAGACAGAGAGAGACAGAGTGAGACACAGAAAGAGAGAGACAGAGAGAGACAAAGAAAGACACAGAGAGAGACATAGAGAGACAGAGAGATACATTGAGAGAGACAGAGAGAGACAGAGATAGACAGAGAGAGACAGAGAGAGACACAGAGAGAGACAGAGAGACACAGAGAGACACAGAGAGAGACAGAGAGAGACACAGAGAGACACAGAGAGAGACACAGAGAGCCACAGAGAGACACAGAGAGAGACAGAGAGAGAGACAGAGAGAGACAGAGAGAGACAGAGACAGACAGAGACAGACAGAGAGAGACAGAGATAGAGACAGAGAGAGACAGAGAGAGACAGAGAGAGACAGAGAGAGACAGAGAGAGACAGAGAGAGTCAGAGAGAGACAATGAAAGACACAGAGAGAGACAGAGAGAGACAGAGAGATACAGAGAGAGAGACAGAGAGAGACATAAAGAGTCAGAAGGACAGAGAGAGACAGAGAGAGACAGAGATAGAGACAGAGAAAGACAGAGAGAGACAGAGAAAGACAGAGAGAGACAGAGAGTGAGACAGAGAGAGACAGAGAGAGACAAAGAAAGACACAGAGAGAGACAGAGCGAGACAGAGATAGAGACAGAGAAAGAAAGAGAGAGACACAGAGAGAGAGACAGAGAGAGACAGAGAGATACAGAGAGAGAGACAGAGAGAGACAGAGAGAGACAGAGAGAAAGAGAGAGACAGAGAGAGTCAGAGAGAGACAGAGATAGAGACAGAGAGAGACAGAGACAGAGTGAGAAAGACAGAGAGAGACAGAGATAGAGAGAGAGACAGAAAGAGACACAGAGAGAGACAGAGAGAGACAGAGAGAGACAAAGAAAGACAGAGAGAGACATAGAGAGACAGAGAGATACATTGAGAAGACAGAGAGACACAGAGAGACACACAGAGAGACACACAGAGAGACAAAGACAGACAGAGAGAGACAGAGAGAGACCGAGAGAGACAGAGATAGAGACAGAGAGAGACAGAGAGAGACAGAGAGACAGAGAGAGAGACAGAGAGAGACAGAGTGAGACAGAGAGAGACACAGAGTGAGACAGAGATACACAGAGTGAGAAAGAGAGAGAGACATAGAGAGAGACAGAGAGACAGAGAGAGAGACAGAGAGAGAGACAGAGAGAGACAGAGAGAGACAGAGTGAGACAAAGAAAAACACAGAGAGACAGAGAGAGACAGAGAGAGACAGAGAGAGAGACAGAGAGAGACAAAGAAAAACACAGAGAGACAGAGAGAGAGACAGAGAGAGAGACACAGGGAGACAGAGACAGACAGAGAGAGACAGAGAGAGACAGAGAGAGACAGAAATAGAGACAGAGAGAGACAGAGAGAGACAGAGTGAGACAGAAAGAGACACAGAGAGAGACAAAGAAAAACACAGAGAGACAGAGAGAGACAGAGAGAGACAGAGAGAGACAGAGAGAGACAGAGAGAGAGACAGAGAGAGACAAAGAAAAACACAGAGAGAGACAGAGAGAGACAGAGAGATACAGAGAGAGTCAGAGAGACAGAGAGAGACAGAGTTAGAGACTGAGAGAGACAGAGAGAGAAACAGAGAGAGACAGAGACACACAGAGAGAGACACAGAGAGAGACAGAGAGAGACAGAGAGAGACAGAGATAGAGACAGAGAGAGACAAAGAGAGACAGAGAGACAGAGAGAGAGACAGAGAGAGACAGAGAGAGACAGAGAGAGACAGAGAGAGAGACAGAGAGAGACAAAGAAAAACACAGAGAGAGACAGAGAGAGACAGAGAGATACAGAGAGAGTCAGAGAGACAGAGAGAGACAGAGTTAGAGACAGAGAGAGACAGAGAGAGAAACAGAGAGAGACAGAGACACACAGAGAGAGACACAGAGAGAGACAGAGAGAGAGACACAGAGAGACAGAGACAGACAGAGAGAGACAGAGAGAGACAGAGATAGAGACAGAGAGAGACAGAGAGAGATAGAGAGAGACACAAAGAGACAGAGAGAGACAGAGAGAGACAAAGAAAGACACAGAGAGAGACAGAGAGAGACAGAGAGATACAGAGAGAGAGACAGAGAGAGACAGAAAGATACAGAAGGACAGAGAGAGACAGAGAGAGACAGAGAGACAGAGATAGAGACAGAGAAAGACAGAGAGAGACACAGAGAGAGACTGAGGGAGACAGAGAGAGAGACAGAGAGAGATATAGAAGAGACAAAGAAAGACACAAGAGAGACAGAGAGAGTCAGACATAGAGACAAAGAAAGACAGAGGGAGACACTGAGAGAGAGAGACAGAGAGATACAGACAGAGAGACAAAGAGAGACAGAGAGAAAGAGAGAGACAGCGAGAGTCAGAGAGAGACAGAGATAGAGACAGAGAGAGACAGAGAGAGGGACAGAGAGAGACAGAGACAGAGTGAGAAATACAGAGAGAGACAGAGTTAGAGAGAGAGACAGAGAGAGACAGAGAGAGAGACAGAGACAGAGAGAGAGACAGAGAGAGACAGAGTGAGACACAGAAAGAGAGAGACAGAGAGAGACAAAGAAAGACACAGAGAGAGACATAGAGAGACAGAGAGATACATTGAGAGAGACATAGAGAGACAGAGAGAGACAGAGATAGAGACAGAGAGAGACAGAGAGAGACACAGAGAGAGACAGAGAGACACAGAGAGACACAGAGAGAGACACAGAGAGACACAGAGAGAGACAGAGATAGACATAGACAGACAGAGACAGACAGAGAGAGACAGAGAGAGACAGAGATAGAGACAGAGAGTGAGACAGAGAGAGACAGAGAGAGAGACACCGAAAGACAGAGAGAGACAGAGAGAGACAATGAAAGACACAGAGAGAGACTAAGAGAGACAGAGAGAGACAGAGAGAGACAGAGAGAGACAGAGAGAGACAAAAAAAGACACAGAGAGAGACAGAGAGCGATATAGATAGAGAAAAAGAAAGACAGAGAGAGACACAGAGAGAGAGACAGAGAGAGACAGAGAGAGACAGAGAGATACAGAGAGAGAGACAAAGAGAGACAAAGAGAGAGACAGAGTGAGACAGAGAGAGAGAGAGACTGAGAGAGACAAAGAAAGACACAGAGAGAGACATAGAGAGACAGAGAGATACATTGAGAGAGACAGAGAGAGACAGAGATAGACAGAGAGAGACAGAGAGAGACACAGAGAGAGACAGAGAGACACAGAGAGACACAGAGAGACACAGAGAGAGACAGAGAGAGACACAGAGAGACACAGAGAGAGACACAGAGAGACACAGAGAGACACAGAGAGAGACAGAGAGAGAGACAGAGAGAGACAGAGAGAGACAGAGACAGACAGAGACAGACAGAGAGAGACAGAGATAGAGACAGAGAGAGACAGAGAGAGACAGAGAGAGACAGAGAGAGACAGAGAGAGTCAGAGAGAGACAATGAAAGACACAGAGAGAGACAGAGAGAGACAGAGAGATACAGAGAGAGAGACAGAGAGAGACATAAAGAGTCAGAAGGACAGAGAGAGACAGAGATAGAGACAGAGAAAGACAGAGAGAGACAGAGAAAGACAGAGAGAGACAGAGAGTGAGACAGAGAGAGACAGAGAGAGACAAAGAAAGACACAGAGAGAGACAGAGCGAGACAGAGATAGAGACAGAGAAAGAAAGAGAGAGACACAGAGAGAGAGACAGAGAGAGACAGAGAGATACAGAGAGAGAGACAGAGAGAGACAGAGAGAGACAGAGAGAAAGAGAGAGACAGAGAGAGTCAGAGAGAGACAGAGATAGAGACAGAGAGAGACAGAGACAGAGTGAGAAAGACAGAGAGAGACAGAGATAGAGAGAGAGACAGAAAGAGACACAGAGAGAGACAGAGAGAGACAGAGAGAGACAAAGAAAGACAGAGAGAGACATAGAGAGACAGAGAGATACATTGAGAAGACAGAGAGACACAGAGAGACACACAGAGAGACACACAGAGAGACAAAGACAGACAGAGAGAGACAGAGAGAGACCGAGAGAGACAGAGATAGAGACAGAGAGAGACAGAGAGAGACAGAGAGACAGAGAGAGAGACAGAGAGAGACAGAGTGAGACAGAGAGAGACACAGAGTGAGACAGAGATACACAGAGTGAGAAAGAGAGAGAGACATAGAGAGAGACAGAGAGACAGAGAGAGAGACAGAGAGAGAGACAGAGAGAGACAGAGAGAGACAGAGTGAGACAGAGAGAGAAACAGAGAGAGACAGAGAGAGACAAAGAAAAACACAGAGAGACAGAGAGAGACAGAGAGAGACAGAGAGAGAGACAGAGAGAGACAAAGAAAAACACAGAGAGACAGAGAGAGAGACAGAGAGAGAGACACAGGGAGACAGAGACAGACAGAGAGAGACAGAGAGAGACAGAGAGAGACAGAGATAGAGACAGAGAGAGACAGAGAGATACAGAGAGAGAGACACAGAGAGACAGAGAGAGACAGAGAGAGACAAACAAAGACACAGAGAGACAGAGAGAGACAGAGAGAAACAGAGAGAGAGACAGAGAAGACAGAAAGATACAGAAGGACAGAGAGAGACAGAGAGAGACAGAGAGACAGAGATAGAGACAGAGAGAGACAGAGAGTGAGACAGAGAGAGACAGAGACAGAGTGAGACAGAGAGAGACAGAGAGAGAGACAGAGACAGAGACAGTGAGAGAGACAGAGTGAGACACAGAGAGAGAGAGAGACAGAGAGAGACAAAGAAAGACACAGAGAGAGACATACAGAGACAGAGAGATACATTAAGAGAGACATAGAGAGACAGAGAGACAGAGATAGAGACAGAGAGAGACAGAGAGACAGAGAGATAGACAGAGAGAGACAGAGAGAGACAATGAAAGACATAGAGAGAGACAGAGAGACACAGAGAGACACAGAGAGAGAGACAGAGAGAGACAGAAAGAGTCAGAAGGACAGAGAGAGACAGAGAGAGATAGAGATAGAGACAGAGAAAGACAGAGAGAGACACAGAGACAGAGACAGAGAGAGAGACAGAGAGAGACAGAGTGAGACACAGAAAGAGAGAGACAGAGAGAGACAAAGAAAGACACAGAGAGAGACATAGAGAGACAGAGAGATACATTGAGAGAGACATAGAGAGACAGAGAGAGACAGAGATAGAGACAGAGAGAGACAGAGAGAGACACAGAGAGACACAGAGAGAGACAGAGATAGACATAGACAGACAGAGACAGACAGAGAGAGACAGAGAGAGACAGAGATAGAGACAGAGAGAGACAGAGAGTGAGACAGAGAGAGACAGAGAGAGAGACACCGAAAGACAGAGAGAGACAGAGAGAGACAATGAAAGACACAGAGAGAGACTAATAGAGACGAGAGAGACAGAGAGAGACAAAAAAAGACACAGAGAGAGACAGAGAGAGACAGAGAGAAAGAGAGAGACAGAGAGAGTCAGAGAGAGACAGAGATAGAGACAGAGAGAGACAGAGAGAGGGACAGAGAGAGACAGAGACAGAGTGAGAAATACAGAGAGAGACAGAGTTAGAGAGAGAGACAGAGAGAGACAGAGAGAGAGACAGAGACAGAGACAGAGAGAGAGACAGAGAGAGACAGAGTGAGACACAGAAAGAGAGAGACAGAGAGAGACAAAGAAAGACACAGAGAGAGACATAGAGAGACAGAGAGATACATTGAGAGAGACATAGAGAGACAGAGAGAGACAGAGATAGAGACAGAGAGACACAGAGAGAGACAGAGATAGACATAGACAGACAGAGACAGACAGAGAGAGACAGAGAGAGACAGAGATAGAGACAGAGAGAGACAGAGAGTGAGACAGAGAGAGACAGAGAGAGAGACACCGAAAGACAGAGAGAGACAGAGAGAGACAATGAAAGACACAGAGAGAGACTAAGAGAGACAGAGAGAGACAGAGAGAGACAGAGAGAGACAGAGAGAGACAAAAAAAGACACAGAGAGAGACAGAGAGCGATATAGATAGAGAAAAAGAAAGACAGAGACACAGAGAGAGAGACAGAGAGAGACAGAGAGAGACAGAGAGATACAGAGAGAGAGACAAAGAGAGACAGAGAGAGAGACAGAGTGAGACAGAGAGAGAGAGAGAGACTGAGAGAGACAAAGAAAGACACAGAGAGAGACATAGAGAGACAGAGAGATACATTGAGAGAGACAGAGAGAGACAGAGATAGACAGAGAGAGACAGAGAGAGACACAGAGAGAGACAGAGAGACACAGAGAGACACAGAGAGACACAGAGAGAGACAGAGAGAGACACAGAGAGACACAGAGAGAGACACAGAGAGACACAGAGAGACACAGAGAGATACAGAGAGAGAGACAAAGAGAGACAGAGAGAGACAGAGAGAAAGAGAGAGACAGAGATAGTCAGAGAGAGACAGAGATAGAGACAGAGAGAGACAGAGAGAGGGACAGAGAGAGACAGAGACAGAGTGAGAAATACAGAGAGAGACAGATTTAGAGAGAGAGACAGAGAGAGACAGAGAGAGAGACAGAGACAGAGACAGAGAATGAGACAGAGAGAGACAGAGTGAGACACAGAGAGAGAGAGAGACAGAGAGAGACAAAGAAAGACACAGAGAGAGACATAGAGAGACAGAGAGATACATTAAGAGAGACATAGAGAGACAGAGAGAGACAGAGAGAGACAGAGATAGAGACAGAGAGAGACAGAGAGAGACAGAGAGAGACAGAGAGATAGACAGAGAGAGACAGAGAGAGACAATGAAAGACATAGAGAGAGACAGAGAGACACAGAGAGACACAGAGAGAGAGACAGAGAGAGACAGAAAGAGTCAGAAGGACAGAGAGAGACAGAGAGAGATAGAGATAGAGACAGAAAAAGACAGAGAGAGACACAGAGAGAGACAGAGAAAGACAGAGAGTGAGACAGAGACAGACAGAGAGAGACAAAGGAAGACCCAGAGAAAGACAGAGAGAGACAGAGATAGAGACAGAGAAAGACAGAGAGAGACACAGAGAGAGAGAGACAGAGAGAGACAGAGAGAGACAGAGAGAGACAGAGAGATAAAGAGAGAGAGACAGAGAGAAAGAGAGAGACAGAGAGAGTCAGAGAGAGACAGAGATAGAGACAGAGAGAGACAGAGAGAGGGACAGAGAGAGACAGAGACAGAGTGAGAAAGACAGAGAGAGACAGAGATAGAGAGAGAGACAGAGAGAGACACAGAGAGAGACAGAAAGAGACAGAGAGAGACAAAGAAAGACACAGAGAGAGACATAGTGAGACAGAGAGATACATTGAGAGAGACAGAGAGAGACAGAGAGAGACAGAGACACAGAGAGAGACAGAGAGACAGAGAGAGACAGAGAGATACAGAGATAGAGACAGAAGGGACAGAGAGAGACAGAGAGAGACCGACAGAGTAACAGATGGAGACAGAGAGAGACAGAGACAGATAGAGTTAGACAGAGAGAGACAGAGAGAGAGAGAGATAGAGAGAGAGACAGAGAGGGACAGAGTGACAGAGAGAGACAGAGAGAGACAGAGATAGAGACAGAGAGATACAGAGTGAGGGACAGAGAGAGACAGAGAGAGACAGATAGAGACAGAGAGACAGATAGAGACAGAGAGAAACAGAGAGAGACAGAGTGACAGAGAGAGACAGAGAGAGACAGAGACAGAGGAAGAGAGAGAGACAGAGAGAGACAGAGAGAGTCAGATAGACAGAGAGAGACAGAGAGAGACAGTGAGAGACAGAGAGAGACAGAGTGACAGAGAGAGACAGAGAGAGACAGAGATAGAGACAGAGAGAGACAGAGAGAGGGAAAGAGAGAGACAGAGAGAGACAGAGAGAGACAGAGAGAGACAGAGAGAGAGACAGAGACAGAGAGAAACAGAGAGAGACAGAGATAGAGAAAGAGAGAGACAAAGAGAGACATAGAGAGAGAGACAGAGAGAGACAGAGAGAGACAGAGCGAGACAAAGAAAGACACAGAGAAAGACAGAGACAGAGAGATACAGAGATAGAGACAGAGAGTGACAGATAGACAGAGAGAGACAGAGAGAGACAGAGAGAGACAGAGAGAGACAGAGTTACAGAGAGAGACAGAGAGAGACAGAGATAGAGACAGAGAGAGACAGAGAGAGGGAAAGAGAGAGACAGAGAGAGAGAAGGAGAGAGACAGAGAGAGACAGAGAGAGAGACAGAGAGAGACAGAAAGAGTCAGAAGGACAGAGAGAGACAGAGATAGAGACAGAGAGAGACAGAGAGAAAGAGAGAGACAGAGAGAGTCAGAGAGAGACAGAGACAGAGTGAGAAAGACAGAGAGAGACAGAGATAGAGAGAGAGACAGAGAGAGACACACAGAGAGACAGAGAGAGACAGAGAGAGACAAAGAAAGACACAGAGAGAGACATAGAGAGAGAGATACATTGAGAGAGACAGAGAGAGACAGAGAGAGACAGAGAGAGATAGAGAGAGACGCAGAGAGAGACAGAGAGAGACAGAGAGACAGAGAGAGACAAAGAAAGACACAGAGAGAGACAGAGAGAGACAGAGAGAGAGACAGAGAGAAACAGAGAGAGACAGAGATAGAGAAAGAGAGAGACAGAGAGAGACAGAGAGAGTTACAGAGAGAGACAAAGAGAGACAGAGAGAGACAAAGAAAGACACAGAGAGAGACAAAGAGAGACAGAGAGATACAGAGAGAGAGAAAGAGAGAGACAGAGAGAGACATAAAGCGAGAGACAGAGAGAGACAGGGAGAGACAGAGAGAGACAAAGAAAGACAGAGAGAGACAGAGAGGGACAGAGAGAGACAGAGAGAGACAGAGTGACAGAGAGAGACAGAGAGAGACAGAGATAGAGACAGAGAGAGACAGAGAGAGGGAAAGAGAGAGACAGAGAGAGAGAGACAGAGAGAGACAGAGAGAGAGACAGATAGAGACAGAGAGAAATAGAGAGAGACAGAGATAGAGAAAGAGAGAGACAGAGAGAGACATAGAGAGAGAGACAGAGAGAGACTTTCCACTTTTTCAGGTTTTCTTGCCATATTCCGGTTCCTTCAGTGTGAGTTTTTAATTTTCTAATTCTTTCAGGGTTTTTTGCCATATTCTGGGTCCTACAGCGTGTATTTTTAATTTTCCAAGTTTTTCAGGGTTACTCAGCATATTTTGGGTCCTACAGTGTGATTTTTTTCATTTTCCACCTTTTTCAGGTTTTCTTGCCAATTTCGGGGTACTTCAGTGTGAGTTTTTAATATTCCACTTTTTACAGGGTTAATCGCCATATTCTGCGTCCTACAGTGTGATTTTTAAATTTTCCACGATTCTCAGGGTTTCTCGCCATATTCAGGTCCTACAGTTTGATTTTTTAATTTTAAACGTTTTTAAGTTTTTTTCGTCATGTTCTGGGTCCTACAGTTTGATATTCTCATTATCCAACTTTTTCAGATTTTCTCAGCATATTCTGGGTCCTACATTGTGAATTTTTAATTTTCCACGTTTTTCAAGGTTTCTTGCCATATTCTGGTCCTATAGTGTGATTTTCTCATTTTCCTCCTTTTTCAGTGTTTCTCGCCATATTCTGGGTCCTACAGTGTGAATATTTAATTTTCCATGTTTTTCATGTTTTCTCGCCATATTCTGGGTCCTTCAGTTTGTGTTTTTAATTTTCCTCGTTTTTCAGGTTTTCTCACCATATTCCCGGACCTTCAGTGTGAATTTTTAATTTTCCATGTTTTTCAGGTTTTTTCGTCATATTCTGGGTCCTAGAGTGTGATTTTCTCATTTCCACGTTTTTTAGGATTTCTCCCCATATTCGGGGTCCTTCAGTGTGAGTTTTTGATTTCCTACTTTTTCAGGGTTTCTCAATATATTCTGGTTCCTACAGCGTGTATTTTATTTTTCCAAGTTTTTCAAGGGTTTCTAGGCATATTCTGGGTCCTACAGTGTGAACATTTAATTTTCCATGATTATCAGGGTTTCTCAGCATATTCTGGGTCCTGCAGTGTGATTTTCTCATTTTTCACCTTTTTCAAGTTTTTTCGCTATTCTGGGTTCTACATGTGATTTTCTCATTTTCCACCTTTTTCAGGTTTTCTCGCTATATTCCGGGTCCTTCAGTGTGAATTTTTAATTTTCCACGTTTTTCAGGGTTTCTCGGCATATTCTGTTTCCTGCAGTGTGATATTCTCATTTTCCAAGTTTTTCAGGTTTTTTCGTAATTCTGGGTCTTACAGTGTGATTTTCTCATTTTTCACCTTTTGCAGGGTTTCTTGCCATATTCTGGGTCCAACAGAGTGTATTTTTAATTTTCCACGTTTTTCCGGTTTCTCACCATATTCTGGGTCCAACAGCGCATATTTTTAATTTTCCAAGTTTTTCAGGGTTTCTCGGCATATTCTGGGTCCTAAAGAGTGATTTTCTCATTTTCGAAGTTTTTCAAGTTTTTTCGCAATTCTGGGTCCTACAGTCATTTATTCTCATTTTCCACCTTTTTCAGGTTTTCTCGCCATATTCGGGGTCTTTCAGTGTGAATTTTTAGGTTTTTACTTTTTTCAGGTTTTCTTGCCATATTCTGGGTCATTCAGTGTGAGTTTTTAATTTTACACGTTTTTCAGGTTTTTTCGTCATATTCTGGGTACTACAGTGTGATTTTTCTCATTTTCTCGTTTTTCAGGTTTTCTTGCCATATTCCAGGTCCTTCAGGTTGAATTTTTAATTTTCCATGTTTTTCAGTATTTCTCGCCATATTCTGGGTAATACAGTGTGAATTTTTAATTTTCCACTTTTTTCATGGTTTCTCGCCATATTCTGTGTCCGACAGTGTGAATTTTTAATTTTCATGTTTTTCAGGGTTACTCAGCATATTCTAGGTCCTGCAGTATGATTTTCTCATTTTCCACGTTTTATAAATTTTTTCGTAATTCTGGGTCCTACAGTGTGATTTTCTCATTTTCTACGTTTTTCATGTTTTTTCGCAATTCTGTGTCCTACAGTGTGATTATTCTCTATTTCCACCTTTTTCAGGTATTCTTGCCATATTCAGGGTCCTTCCGTGTAAGTTTTTAATTTTCTACTTTTTTCAGGGTTTCCTGTCATAATCTGGCTCCTTCAAAGCATATTTTTATTTTTCCTCGTTTTTCTGGGTTTCTCAGCATATTCTGGGTCCTACAGTGTATTTTTCTCATTTTTAAACATTTTCAGATTTTCTCACCATATTCGGGGTCCTACAGTGTGAATTTTTAATTTTAATCGTTTTTAAGTTTTTTTCATCATATTCTGGGTCCTACAGTTGATTTTGTCATTAACCACCTTTTTCATGTTTTCTCACCATATTCGTGGTCCTTCAGTGTGAGTTTTTAGTTTTTTTAGTTTTTTCATGGTTTGTTGCCATATTCTGGGTCCTACAGCGTGTATGTTTAATTTTGCACATTTTTCAGGGTTTCTCGGCATATTCTGGGTCCTACAGTGTGATTTTCTCATTTTCGACGTTTTTCAATTTTTTTTCGCAATTCTGGGTCCTATAGTGTGATTTTCTCATTTTCCACCTTTTTCAGGTTTTCTCGACATATTCAGGGTCCTTCAGTGTGAGATTTAAATTTTTTACTTTTTTCAGTGTTTCTCGCCATATTCTGCATCCTACAGTGTGAATTTTAAATTTTTCACGTTTTTCAGGTTTTCTTGCCATGTTCTGTGTCCTACAGTATGAATTTTTAATTTTAAACCTTTTTAAGTTTTTTTCGTCATATTCTGGGTCCTTCAGTGTGATTTTCTCATTTTCCAACTTTTTCAGGTCTTCTCGGCATATTCTGAGTCCTACAGTGTGAATTTTCGATTTTCCACGTTTTTCAAGTTTTCTTGCCATATTCTGTTCCTAGAGTGTGAATTTTTAATTTTCCACTTTTTTCAGTGTTTCTCTCCCTATCCTGGGTTCTACTTTGTGAATATTTAATTTTCCATGTTTTTCAGGTTTTCTCGCCATATTCTGGGTCCTTCAGTGTGAGTTTTTAATTTTCCTCGTTTTTCAGGTTTTCTCACCATATTCAAGGTCATACAGTGTGATTTTCTCATTTCCACGTTTTTCTTATTTTCTTGCCATATTCCAGGTTCTTCAGTGTGAATTTTTAATTTTCCACGTTTTTCAAGGTTTCTTGCCATATTCTGGTCCTTTAGAGTGAATTTTTAATTTTCAAGATTTTACAGTTTCTCAAAATATTCTGTGTCCTCCAGTGTGAATATTTAATTTTCTAGGTTTTACAGGTTTTCTTGCCATATTCTGGGTCCTTCAGTGTGAGATTTTAATTTTCCTCATTTTTCAGTTTTGCTCGCTATATCCGGGTCCTTGAGTGTGAATTTTTATTTTTCCACATTTTTCAGGTTTCTTCGTCATAATCTGGTTCTACAGTGTGATTTTTTCATTTCCATGTTTTTCAGGTTTTCTCGCCATATTTGGGGTCCTTCAGTGTGAGTTTTTTAATTTCTAGTTTTTAAGGTTTTCTTGCCATATTCTGGGTACTACAGTGTGAATTTTAAATTTTCCACGTTTTTAAGTTATTTCGTCATATTCTGATTATTACAGTGTGATTTTCTCGTTTTTTCCTTTTTCAGTGTTTCTCGCCATATTCAGGGTCCTATAGTGTGAATATTTAATTTTCAATGTTTTTCAGGTTTTCTCAGCATATTCTGGCTCCTGCAGTGTTATTTTCTCGTTTTCAACCTTTTTCAGGTTTTCTCACAATTCTGGGTCCTACATGTGATTTTCTCATTTTCCATCTTTTTCAGGTTATCTCGCCATAATCTAGGTCCTACAGTGTGAGTTTTTAATTTTCCTCGTTTTTTCAGGTTTTCTCGCCATATTCTGATTCCTTCAGTGTGAATTTTTAATTTTCCACGTTTTCCAGGTTTTTTCATCATATTCTGGGTCCTACAGTGTGATATTCTCGTTTCCAAGTTTTTCAGGATTTCTTGCCATATTCCAGGTCCTGCAGTGTGAATTTTTAATTTTCCACGTTTTTCAGTATTTCTCCCCATATTTTGGGTAATACAGTGTGAATTTTTAATTTTCCTCGTTTTTCAGGTTTTCTCGCCAAATTCCGGGTCCTTCAGTGTGAATTTTTAATTTTCCACGATTTTCAGGGATTCTCAGCATATTCTGGGTCCTGCAGTGTGATTTTCTCATTTTCCACCTTTTTCATGTTTTCTAGCCATATCCTCGTCCATCAGTGTGAGTTTATAGTTATCTACTTTTTTCAGGGTTGCTGGCCGTATTCTGGGTAATACAGTGTGAATTTTTATTGTCCAATTTTTTTCAAGGTTTCTCGCCATAATGTGGGTCTGACAGTGTGAATTTTTAATTTTCACGTTTTTCACGGTTTCTTGGCATATTTTGGGTCCTGAAGAGTGATTTTCTCATTTTCCACGTTTTTAAAGTTTTTTCGTAATTCTGGGTCCTACAGTGTGATTTTCTCATTTTCCACCTTTTTCAGGTTTTCTCGCCATATTCCGGGTCCTTCAGTGTGAGTTTTTAATTTTCTAATTCTTTCAGGGTTTCTTGCCATATTCTGGGTCCTACAGCGTGTATTTTTAATTTTCCACGTTTTTCAGGGTTACTCGGCCTATTCTGGGTCCTACAGTGTGATTTTCTCATTTTTGACATTTTTCAAGTTTTTTGTTTTGCAATTCTGGTCCTACAGTGTGATTTTCTCATTTTCCACCTTTTTCAGGTTTTCTCGCCATATTCCGGGTCCATCAGTGTGAGTTTATAGTTATCTACTTTTTTCAGGGTTGATTGCCATATTCTGGGTAATACAGTGAGAATTTTCATTGTCCAATTTTTTCATGGTTTCTCGCCATAATCTGGTTCCCCCAGCGTATATTTTTAATTTTCCACGTTTTCAGGTTTTCTCGGCATATTCTGGGTCCTACAGTGTGATTTTCTCATTTTTGATATTTTTCAAGTTTTTTGTTTTGCAATTCTGGTCCTACAGTGTGATTTTCTCATTTTCCACCTTTTTCAGGTTTTCTCGCCATATTCCGGGTCCTTCAGTGTGAGTTTTTAATTTTCTAATTCTTTCAGGGTTTCTTGCCATATTCTGGGTCCTACAGCGTGTATTTTTAATTTTCCACGTTTTTCAGGGTTACTCGGCCTATTCTGGGTCCTACAGTGTGATTTTCTCATTTTTGACATTTTTCAAGTTTTTTGTTTCGCAATTCTGGATCCTACAGTGTGATTTTCTCATTTTCCACCTTTTTCAGGTTTTCTTGCCATTTTCGGGGTACTTCAGTGTGAGTTTTTAATATTCTACTTTTTACAGGGTTAATCGCCATATTCTGTGTCCTACAGTGTGATTTTTAAATTTTCCACGTTTCTCTGGGTTTCTCGCCATATTCTGGTCCTACAGTGTGAATTTTTAATTTTAAACGTTTTTAAGTTTTTTTTCGTCATGTTCTGTGTCCTACACTGTGACATGCTCATTATCCAACTTTTTCAGGTTTTCTCAGCATATTCTGGGTCCTTCAGTGTGAATATTTAATTTTCCATGTTTTTCATGTTTTCTCGCCATATTCCGGGTCCTTCAGTTTGTGTTTTTAATTTTCCTCGTTTTTCAGGTTTTCTTGCCATATTCCCGGTCCTTCAGTGTGAATTTTTAATTTTCCTGGTTTTTCAGATTTTTTCGTCATATTCTTGGTCCTAGAGTGTGATTTTCTCATTTCCACGTTTTTCAGGATTTCTCCCCGTATTTGGGGTCCTTCAGTGTGAGTTTTTGATTTTCTACTTTTTCAGGGTTTCTCAATATATTCTGGTTCCTACAGCGTGTATTTTATTTTTCCACGTTTTTCAAGGGTTTCTCCGCATATTCTGGGTCCTACAGTGTGATTTTTTTTTTTATTTTCGACGGTTTTCAAGTTTTTTCGCAATTCTGGGTCCTACAGTGTGATTTTCTCATTTTCCACCTTTTTTCAGGTTTTCTCGCCATATTCGGGGTCCTTCAGTGTGAGTTTCTAATTTCCTAGTTTTTCAAGTTTTTTCGTAATTCTAGGACCTACAGTGTGGTTTTCTCATTTTCCACCTTTTTCAGGTTTTTTTCGCCATATTTGGGTCCTTCAGTGTGAGCTTTTAATTTTCTACATTTTTCAGGGTTTTTCGCCATATTCTGGGTCCTTCAGTGTGAATTTTTAATGTTCCTTGTTTTTCTGGTTTTCTTGCCATATTCCAGGTCCTTCAGTGTGAATTTTTACTTTTCCACGTTTTTTAGTATTTCTTGCCATATTCTGGGAAATACAGTGTGAATTTTTAATTTTCATGTATTCAGTGTTTCTAGGCATATTCTGGGTCCTCCACTGTGATTTTCTCATTTTCGACGTTTTTCAAGTTTTTTCGTTAATCACTGTGATTTCTCATTTTCCACCTTTCAGGGTTCCTCGCCATATTTTGGGTCCTTCAGTGTGAGTTTTTAATTTTCTTATTTTTTCAGGTTTTCTTGCCATATTCTGGGTCCTATTGTGTATATTTTTAATTTTCCACGTTTTTCAGGGTTTCGTGGCATATTCTTGATTCTACACTGTGATTATCTCATTTTCCACCTTTTTCAGGTTTTCTCTCCATATTCGGCGTCCTTCAGTGGGAGTTTTTAATTTTCTACTTTTTTCAGGGTTTCTCGCCATATTCTGGGTCCTACAGTGTGATTTTCTCATTTAGGACTTTTTACAAATTTTTTCGCAATTCTGGGTCCTACAGTGTGATTATTATCATTTTTAAACTTTTTCAGGTTTTCTCGACATATTCGGGATCCTTCAGTGTGAGGTTTTAATTTTCCTCGTTTTTCAGGTTTTCTCGACATATTCTGGGTCCTTCAGTGTGAATTTTTAATTTTCACGTTTTTCAGGGTTTCTCGACATATTCCGGGTCCTTCAGTGTGAATTTTTTATTTTCCACGTTTTTCAGGTTTTTTCGTTATATTCTGGGTCTTACAGTGTGATTTTCTCATTTCCATGTTTTTCAGGTTTTCTAGCCATATTCCACGTCCTTCAGTGTGAATTTTTAATTTTCCAGGTTTTTCAGTATTTCTTGCCATATTCTGGGTAATACAGTGTGATTTTCTCATTTTCCACTTTTTTCAGGTTTAATCGCAATATTTGGGGTCCTTCAGTGTGAGTTTTTAATTTTGTACTTTTTCAGGGTTTCTGGCCATATTCTGGGTCCTATAGTGTGTGTTTTTAATTTTCCACGTTTTTCATGGTTTCTCGGCATATTCTGGGTCCTACAGTGTGATTATTCTCATTTTCCACCTTTCAGGTTTTCTCGCCATATTCGGGGTCTTTCAGTGTGAATTTTTAATTTTCTACTTTTTTCAGGTTATCTCGCCATATTCTGGGTCCTTCAGTGTGAGTTTTTATTTTTTCTGGTTTTGTAGCCATATTCCGGGTCCTTCAGTGTGAATTTTTAATTTTCCATGTTTTTCAGGTGTTTTCATCATATTCTGGGTCCTACAGTGTGATTTTCTCATTTCCAAGTTTTTCAGGTTTTTGTGCCATATTCCAGGTCCTTCAGTGTAAATTTTTAATTTTCCACATTTTTCAGTGTTTCTCCCCATATTCTGGGTAACACAGTGTGAATTTTTAATTTTCCACTTTTTTCATGGTTTCTCTTCATGTTCTAGGTCTGACCTTGTGAATTTTTACTTTTCACGTTTTTCAGGGTTTTCTCGCATATTCTGGGTCTTACAGTATGTTTTTCTCATTTTCCCCCCTTTTCAAGTTATTTTCGCAATTTTGGGTCCTACAGTGGGAATTTCTGTTTTTCCACTTTTTCAGGGTTTCTTGCCATATTCTATGTCCTTAAGTGGGAATTTTTAATTTTCCACTTTTTTCAGGGTTTTTCATCATATTCCAAGTCCTTCAGTGTGAGTTTTTAATTTTCCACGTTTTTCAGGGTTTCTCAACATATTTTGGGTCCTACAGTGTGAATTTTTAATTTTCTACCTTTTTCAAGATTTCTCGCCATATTCTATGTCCTTCCACGTTTTTCAGGTTTTCTGGCCATATTCCAGGTCTTTCTGAGTGAGTTGATAATTTTCCACATTTTTAAGGTTTTCTCCCTATATTCCAAATCCTTGAGTGTGAGTTATTAATTTTCCATGTTTTTCTGGTTTTGTCGCCATATTCCAGGTCTTTCAGTGTGAGTTTTTAATTATCTACTTTTTACAGGGTTTCTTGCCTTATTCTGGGTCCTACAGCGTTTATATTTAATTTTGCATGTTTTTCGGGGTTTCTCGCCATATTCTGGGACCTACAGTGTGATTTTCTCATTTTACAAGTTTTTCAAGTTTTTTTCCAATTCTGGGTCCTACAGTGTGATTTTCTCATTTCCACGTTTTTCAGGGTTTCTCAGCATTATCTGTGTTCTGCAGTGTGATTTTCTCATTTTCCACGTTTTTCACGTTTTTTTTTTTTTAATTCTGGGTGCTACAGTGTGATTTTCTCATTTTCCACCTTTATCAGGTTTTCTACCAAATTTGGAGTCCTTCAGTGTGAGTATGTAATTTTCTACTTTTCTCAGGTTTTCTCGCCATATTCTGGGTTCTACAGCGTGTATTTTTAATTTTCCACGTTTTCAGGGATTCTCCGCATATTCTCTGTCCTACAGTGTGATTTTCACATTTTCCACGTTTTTCAAGTTTTTTCATAATTCTGGGTCCTACAGTGTGATTTTCTCATTTTCCACCTTTTTCAGGTTTAATCGCCATATTTGGGGTCCTTCAGTGTGAGGTTTTAATTTTCTTCTTTTTTCAGGGTTTCTCACCATATTCTGTGTCCTACAGCGTGTATTTTTAATTTTCCACGTTTTTCAGGGTTTCTCGACATATTCTGGGTCCTACAGTGTGATTTTCTCATTTCCACGTTTTCAGGTTTTGTTGACATATTCCAGGTCCTTCGGTGTGAATTTTTAATTTTCCATGTTTTTCAGTATTTCTCGCCATATTCTGTGCCCGAGAGTGTGAATTTTTAATTTTCACGTTTTTCAGGGTTTCTCGACATATTCTGGGTCCTACAGAGTTATTTTCTCATTTTCTACGTTTTTCAATTTTTTTTTCCAAATCTGGGTCCTACAGTGTGATTATTCTCATTTTCCACCATTTTCAGGTTTTTCCGTCATATTCTGGGTCCTACAGTGTGATTTTCTCATTTCCAAGATTTTCAGTATTTCTCGCCATATTCTGTGTCCAAGAGTGTGAATTTTAATTTTTACGTTTTTCAGAGTTTCTCGGCATATTCTGGGTCCTGCAGTGTGATTTTCTCATTTTCCAACTTTTTCAGGTTTTCTAGCCATATTTGGGGTCCTTCAGTGTGAATTTGTAATTTTCTACTTTTTTCAGGGTTTCTCGCCATATTCTGGGTCCTACAGCGTGTATTTTTAATTTTCCACGTTTTCAGGGTTTCTCGGCATATTCTTGGTCCTACAGTGTGATTTTCTCATTTTCCACGTTTTTCAAGTTTTTTCGCAATTCTGGGTCCTTCAGTGTGAATTTTTAATTTTCTACTTTTTTCAGGTTCTCTCGCCATATTTGGGGTCCCTAAGTGTGAGGATTTAATTTTCTAATTTTCAGGGTTTCTCGACATATTCTGTGTCCTAAATCGTGTATTTTCAATTTTCCACGTTTTCAAGTTTTTCTTCATATTCTGCGTCCTACAGTGTGATTTTCTCATTTTCCACCTTTTTCAGGTTTTCTCGCCATATTCTGGTTCCTACAGTGTGTGTTTTGAATTTTCCTCGTTTTTCAGGTTTTCCTTCAGTGTGAATTTTTAATTTTCCACGTTTTTCAGTTTTTCTCGCCATATTATGGTTCCTACAGTGTGAATTTTTAATTTTCACATTTTTCATGGTTTCTGGGCATATTCTGGGTCCTGCAGTGTGATTTTCTCATTTTCCACCTTTTTCAGGTTTTCTTGCCATATTCGGGGTCCTTCAGTGTGAATATTCAATTTTCTAGTTTTTTCAGGTTTTCTCTCCATATTCTGGGTCCTTCATTGTGATTTTTAAATTTTCCTTGTTTTTCAGGTTTTCTCACCATATTGTAGGTCCTTCTGTGTGAATTTTTAATTTTCCACGTTTTTCAGGTTTTTTTTCGTCATATTCTGGGTCCTACACTGAGATTTTCTCATTTCCACGTTTTTCAGGTTTCCCTGCCATATTCTGGGACCTTCAGTGTGAATTTTTAATTATCCACGTTTTTCAGGGTTTCTGGCATTATCTGTGTTCTGCAGTGTGATTTTCTCATTTCCACGTTTTTCATGTTTCCTTGCCATATTCCGGGACCTTCAGTGTGAATTTTTAATTTTCCACGTGTTTCAGTATTTCTCGCCATATTCTGGGTAATACAGTGTGAACTTTTAATTTTCAAATTTTTTCATGGTTTCTCGCCATATCCTGTGTCCGACAGTGTGAATTTTTAATTTTCACGATTTTCAGGGTTTCTTGGCATATTCTGGGTCCTGCAGAGTGATTTTCTCTTTTTCCACGTTTTTCGAGTTTTTTTTCGTAATTCTGAGTCCTACAGTGGGATTTTCTCATTTTACAACTTTTTAAGGTTTTCTCGCCATATTTAGGGTCCTTCAGTGTGATTTTTTATCTTTCTAATTTTTCAGTGTTTCTCGCCATATTCTGTGTCCTTCAGTGTGAGTTTTTAATTATCTACTTTTTTCAGGGTTTCTTGCCATATTCTGGGTCCTACAGCGTGTATTTTTAATTTTCGATGTTTTTCAGGGTTTCTGGTCATATTCTGGGTCCTACAGTGTGATTTTCTCATTTTCCCCTTATTTCAAGTTTTTTCACAATTCTGTGTCCTAAGGTGTGATTTTCTCATTTTCCAACTTTTTCAGGTTTTCTCGCCATATTTGGGGTCCTACAGTGTGAATTTTTAATTTTAATCGTTTTTAAGTTTTTTTGTCATATACTGGGTCCTACAGTGTGATTTTCTCATTTTCACCTTTTTCAGTTTTTCTCACCATATTCTGGGTCCTTCAGTGTGAGTTTTAATTTTCTACTTTTTCAGGGTTTGTTGCCATATTCAGGGTCCTACCACGTGTATGTTTAATTTTGCACGTTTTTCAGGGTTTCTCTGCATATGCTGGGTCCTACAGTATGATTTTCTCATTTTCGACGTTTTTCAAGTTTTTTCGCAATTCTGGGTCCTACAGTGTGATTTTCTCATTTTCCACCTTTATCAGATTTTCTCGCCATATTTGGGGTCCTTCTGTGTGAGATTTTAATTTTTTGCTTTTTTTCAGTGTTTCTCAACATATTCTGCATCCTACAGTATGAAATTTAAATTTTTCACGTTTTTCTGGTTTTCCCGCCATATTCTGGGTCCTACAGTGTGATTTTCTCATTTCCACGTTTCTCAGGTTTCTTGCCATATTCTGGGTCCTTCAGTGTGAGTTTTTAATTTTCCTCGTTTTTCAGGTTTTCTCTCCATATTCAAGGTCCTTCAGTGTGAATTTTTAATTTTCCACGTTTTCCAGGGTTTCTTGGCATATTCTGGGTCCTACAGTGTGATTATTCTCATTTTCCACCTTTTTCAGGTTTTCTTGCCATATTCCAGGTCCTTCTATGTGAATTTTAATTTTCCACGTTTTTCAGTATTTCTCGGCATATTCTGGGTAATACAGTGTGAAATTTTAATTTTCCACTTGTTTTTGGTTTCTTGCCATAATCTGGGTCCGACAGTTAGAATTTTTAATTTTCATGTTTTTCAGGGTTTCTCCGCATATTCTGTGTCCTGCAGTGTGATTTTCTCTTTTTCCACGTTTTTCAAGTTTTTTCATAATTCTGAGTCCTACAGTGTGATTTTCTCATTTTCCACCTTTTCAGGTTTTCTCGCCATATTTGGGGTCCTTCACTGTGACTTTTTAATTTTCTACTTTTTTCAGGGTTTCTTGCCATATTCTGGGTCTGACAGTGTAAGTTTTAATTTCTACTTTTTTCAGGTTTTCTCGCCATATTCGGGGTTCTTCAGTGTGAATTTTTAATTTTCTACTCTTTTCAGTTTTTCTTACCATATTTGGGATCCTCCAGTGTGAGTTTTTAATTTTCTACTTTTTCAGGGTTTCTCGCCATATTCTGGGTCCTACAGCGTGTATTAATAATTTTCCAAGTTTTTCAGTGTTTCTCGGCATATTCTTGATCCTACAGTGTGATTTTCTCATTTTTGACTTTTTTCATGTTTTTTCTCAATTCTTGATCCTACAGTGTGATTATTCTCATTTTCCACCTTTTTCAGGTTTTCTCCCCATATTCGGGGTCCTTCAGTGTGAATTTTTAATTTTCTACTTTTTTCAGGTTTTCTCGCCATATACGGGTCCTTCAGTGTGAATTTTTAATTTTCACGTTTTCAAGTTTTTTCGTCATATTCTCGGTCCTACAGTGTGATTTTCTCATTTCCACGTTTTTCAGGTTTTTTTCATCATATTCGGGATCCTTCAGTGTGGGTTTTTAATTTTCTAATTTTTCAGGGTTTCTCAACATATTCTGGGTCCTAATGCGTGTATTTTTAATTTTTCATGTTTTTCAGTGTTTCTAGGCACATTCTGGGTACTACAGTGTGATTTTCACATTTTCCACTTTTTCCGAGTTTTTTCACATTTCTGGGTCTTACCATGTAATTTTCTCATTTTCCACCTTTTCAGGGTTTCTCGACATATTCCAGGTCCTTCAGTGAGAGTTTTTATTTTTCTACTTATTTCAGGGTTTCTCGCCATATTCTGGGTCCTACAGTGTGAATTTTTCATTTTCTCCATTTTTCAGTGTTTCTGGCCATATTTCCTGGTCTACAGTTTGAGTTTTAAATTTTCCTCGATTTTAGGTTTCATCACCATATTCCGGGTTCTTCAGTGTTAATTTTTACTTTTCCAGGTTTTTTCAAGTTTTTTCATAATTCTGGGTCCTACAGTGTGATTTTCTCATTTTCCTTCTTTTTCCAGGTTTTCTCGCCATATTTGGGGTTATTCAGTTTGAGTTGTAATTTTCTACTTTTTCAGGGTTTCTCGGCATATTCTGGGTCCTAGAGTGTGATTTTCTCATTTACGAAGATTTTAAAGTTTTTTTTTAGCATTTGGGTCCTAAAGTGTGATTATTCTCATTTTCAACCTTTTTCAGGTTTTCTTGCCATAGTCGGAGTCCTTCATTGTGAATTTTTAATTTTCCACGTTTTTCAGGTTTTTTTTTTTTTTTTTGTCATATCCTTGGTCCTACAGTGTGATTTTCTCATTTCCACGTTTTTCAGATTTTCCTACCATATTCCAGGTCCTTCAGTGTGAATTTTTAATTTTCCACGTTTTTCAGTATTTCTAGCCATATTCTGGGTAATACAGTGTGAATTTTAATTTTCCACGTTTTTCAAGGTTTCTTCCCATATTCTGGTCCTATAGTGTGAATTTTTAATTTTCAATATTTTTCAGTGTTTCTCGCCATATTCTGGGTCCTACAGTGTGAATATTTAATTTTCCAGGTTTTTCAGGTTTTCTCGTCATATTCTGGGTCCTTCAGTGTGCGATTTTATTTTTCCTCGTTTTTCAGTTTTGCTCTCTATATCCGGGTCATTCAGTGTGAATTTTTAATTTTCCACGTTTTTCAGGTTTCTTCGTCATATTCTGGTTCTACTGTGTAATTTTCTCACTTCCAGGTTTTTCAGGTTTTCTTGCCATATTCCAGGACCTTCATTGTGAATTTATAATTTTTCAGGTTTTTCAGTATTTCATACCATATTCTGGGTAATACAGTCTGAATTTTTAATTTTCACGTTTTTCAGGGTTTGTCAGCATACAGTGCGATTTTCTCATTTTCCACATTTCAGGTTTTCTCACCATATTCGGGGTCCTTCAGGTGTGAATTTTTAATTTTTTACTTTTTTTTATGTTTTCTCACCATATTCTGGGTCCTTCAGTGTGAGTTTTTAATTTTCCTCATTTTTTCAGGTTTTATTGCCATATTCTGGGTCCTTCAGTGTGAATTTTTAATTTTCTACTTTTTTCATGTTTTCTCGCCATATTTGGGGTCCTTCAGTGTGAGTTTTTTATTTTCTAATTTTTCAGTTTTTCTCACCATATTCCAGGTCCTTCACTGTGATTTTTTAATTTTCCACGTTTTCAGGTTTTTCTGTCATATTCTGGGTCCTACAGTGTGATTTTTTTCATTTCCACGTTTTTCAGCTTTTCTTGACATATTCCAGGACCTTCAGTGTGAATTTTAAATTTTCCACGTTTTTCAGTATTTCTCGCCATATTCTGTGTCCAATAGTGTGAATTTTTAATTTTCACGTTTTCAGGGTTTCCTCGGCACATTATGGGTCCTACAATGTGATTTACTCATTTCGACGCTTTTCAAGTTTTTTCGCAATTCTTGGTCCCACAGTGTGATTATTCTCATTTTCCACGTTTTTCAGTTTTTCTGGACATATTCGGTGTCCTTCAGTGTGAATTTTAATTTTCTACTTTTTTCAGGTTCTCTCTCCATATTTAGGATCCTTCAGTGTAAGTTTATGCATTTTCTAATTTTTCAGGATTTCTCAACATATTCTGTGTCCTAGAGCGTGTATTTTTAATTTTCCACGTTCTTCAAGTTTTTTTTTTCGTCATATTCTGGGTCCTGCAGTGAAATTTTTCTCATTTTCCACGTTTTTCAAGTTTTTTCATAATTCTGGGTCCTACAGTGTGATTTTCTCATTTTCAACTTTTTTAGGTTTTCTCGCCATATTTGGGGTCCTTCCCTGTGATTTGTTACTTTTCTAATTTTTCAGTGTTTCTCGACATATTCTGGGTTCTACAGCGTATATTTTTAATTTTCCATGTTTTCAGGGTTTCTAGGCATATTCTGGGTCCTACAGTGTGATTTTCTCATTTTCGACGTTTTTCAATTTTTTTTCCAAATCTGGTTTATATAGTGTGATTATTCTCATTTTCCATCTTTTTCAGGATTTCTCGCCATATTCTCGGTCCTATAGTGTGAGTTTGAATTTTCCTTGTTTTTCAGGTTTTCTTGCCATATGAGGGGTCCTTCAGTGTGAATTTTTAATTTTCCACTTTTTTCATGATTCTTACCATATTCTGTGTCTGACAGTGTGGATTTTTAATTTCACGTTTTTCAGGGTTTATCGGAATATTCTGGGTCCAGCAGTGTGATTTTCTCATTTTCCACGATTTCAAGTTTTTTCGCAATTCTTGGGGTACTTCACTGTGAGTTTTTAATTTTCTACTTTTTCAGGGTTTCTCGCCATATTCTGGGTCCTACACCGTGTATTTTTAATTTACCACGTTTTCAGGGTTTCTCAGCACATTATGGGTCCTACAGTGTGATTTTCTCATTTTCGAAGCTTTTCAAGTTTTTTCGCAATTCTGGTTCCTACAGTGTGATTATTGTCATTTTCCACCTTTTTCAGTTTTTCTGGCCATATTCGGGGTCCTTCAGTGTGAATTTTTAATTTTCTACTTTTTTCAGGTTTTCTCGCCATATTCTGGGTCCCTCAGTGTGAGTTTTTAATTTTCCTTGTTTTTTCAGGTTATCTCTACATATTCTGGGTCCTTCAGTGTGAATTTTTAGTTTTCTACGTTTTTCAGGTTTTTTCGTCATATTCTGGGACCTACAGTGTGATTTTCTCATTGCCACGTTTTTCAGGTTTTCTTGCCATATTCAAGGTCCTTCAGTGTGAATTTTTAATTTTCACGTTTTTCAGTATTCTTTCCATATTTTGCGTAATACAGTGTGAATTTTTAATTTTCCACTTTTTTCATGGTTTCTCGCCATATTCTTTGTCCAACAGTGTGAATCGTTAATTTTCACCTTATTCAGGATTTCTCAGCATATTCTCTGTCCTACAGCGTGTATTTTTAATTTTCCACGTTTTTCAGGGTTTTTTTTTTGTCATATTCTGGGTTCTACAGTGTGATTTTCTCATTTATGACATTTTTCAGGTTTTTTCCCAATTCTGGGTCCTACAGAGTGATTTTCTCATTTTCCACCTTTTACAGGATTTCTCAACATATTAGGGGGCTTCAGTGTTAGTTTGTAATTTTCTACTTTTTTCAGGGTTTCTAGCCATATTCTGGGTCCTACAGCATGTATTTTTAATATTCCACGTTTTTCAGGGTTTCTCAGCATATTCTGGGTCCTACAGTGTGATTTTCTCATTTTCGACGTTTTTCAATTTTTTTTCCAAATCTCGGTCCTACAGTGTGATTATTCTCATTTTCCACCTTTTTCAGGTTTTCTCGCCATATTCTGGGTTCTACAGTGTGAGTTTTGAGTTTTCCTCCTTTTTCAGCTTTTCTTGCCATATTCTGGGTCCTACATAGTGAGTTTTGAATTTTCCTCGTTTTTCAGGTTTTTTTTGCCATGTTCTGGGTCCTTCAGTGTGAATTTTTAATTTTCTACATTTTTCAGGTTCTCTCGCCATATTTGGGGATCTTCAGTGTGAATTTTTAATTTTCTAATTTTTCAGGGTTTCTCGACATATTCTGTGTCCTACAGCGTGAGTTTTGAGTTTTCCTCGTTTTTCAGGTTTTCTCGCCATATGCCAGGCACTTTAGAGTTAATTTTTAATTTTCCACGTTTTTCAGGTTTTTCTGTCATATTCTGGGTCCTACAGTGTGATTTTTCTCTTATCAACGTTTTTTAGCTTTTCTTGACATATTCCAGGACCTTCAGTGTGAATTTTAAATTTTCCACGTTTTTCAGTATTTCTCGCCATATTCTGTGTCCAACAGTGTGAATTTTTAATTTTCACGTTTTTCAGGGTGTATCCGCATATTCTGGGTCCTGCCGTGTGATTTTCTCATTTTTCACATTTTTAAGGTTCTCTTGCGATATTTGGGGTCCTTCAGTGTGAGTTTGTAATTTTCTACTTTTTTCAGGGTTTCACGACATATTCTGTGTCCTACAGCGTGAGTTTTGGGTTTTCCTCGTTTTTCAGGGTTTCTCGCCATATTCTGGGTCCTACAGCGTGTATTTTTAATTTTCCATGTTTTCAGGGTTTCTAGGCATATTCTGGGTCCTACAGTGTGATTTTCTCATTTTCGATGTTTTTCAAGTTCTTTCGCAATTCTGGGTCCTTCAGTGTGAATTTTTAATTTTCTACTTTTTTCAGGTTCTCTCTCCATATTTGGGGTCCTTCAGTGTAAGTTTATAATTTTCTAAATTTTCAGGATTTCTCAACATATTCTGTGTCCTAGAGCTTGTATTTTTAATTTTCCACATTTTTCAAGTTTTTTCGTCATATTCTGGGTCCTGCAGTGTGATTTTCTCATTTTCCACGTTTTTCAAGTTTTTTCGTAATTCTGGGTCCTTCAGTGTGATTTTCTCATTTTTCAACTTTTTCAGGTTTTCTCGCCATATTTGGGGTCCTTCCGTGTGATTTTTTACTTTTCTAATTTTTCAGTGTTTCTCGACATATTCTGGGTCCTACAGCATATATTTTTAATTTTCCACGTTTTCAGGGTTTCTCGGCATATTCTGGGTCCTACAGTGTGATTTTCTCATTTTCGACGTTTTTCAATTTTTTTTTCCAAATCTGGGTTTTGTAGTGTGATTATTCTCATTTTCCATCTTTTTCAGGATTTCTCGCCATATTCTGGGTCCTATAGTGTGAGTTTTGAATTTTCCTTGTTTTTCAGGTTTTCTTGCCATATGAGGGGGTCCTTCATTGTGATTTTTTAATTTTCCACGTTTTCAATATTTCTCGCCATATACTGGGTAATACAGTGTGAATTTTTAATTTTCCACTTTTTTCATGATTCTTGCCATATTCTGTGTCTGACAGTGTGAATTTTTAATTTTCACGATTTTTAGGGTTTATTGGCATATTCTGGGTCCAGCAGTGTGATTTTCTCATTTTCCACGATTTTCAAGTTTTTTCGCAATTCTTGGGGTACTTCACTGTGAGTTTTTAATTTTCTACTTTTTTCAGGTTTTCTCGCCATATTCTGTGTCCCTCAGTGTGAGTTTTTAATTTTCCTCGTTTTTCAGGTTATCTCTACATATTCTGTGTCCTTCAGTGTGAATTTTTAATTTTCTACTTTTTTCAGGTTTTTTTGTAATATTCTTGGACCTACAGTGTGATTTTCTCATTTTCACGTTTTTCAGGTTTTCTTGCCATATTCCAGGTCCTTCAGTGTGAATTTTTAATTTTCCACTTTTATCATGGTTTCTCGCCATATTCTTTGTCCGACAGTGTGAAATGTTAATTTTCACGTTATTCAGGGTTTCTTGATATTCTTTTTCCTACAGCGTGTATTTTTAATTTTCCAAGTTTTTCAGGGTTTTTCGTCATATTCTGGGTCCTACAGTGTGATTTTTCTCATTTATGACATTTTTCAGGTTTTTTCCCAATTCTGGGTCCTACAGAGTGATTTTCTCATTTTCCACCTTTTTCAGGATTTCTCGCCATATTAGGGGTCCTTCAGTGTGAGTTTGTAATTTTCTACTTTTTTCAGGGTTTCTAGCCATATTCTGGGTCCTACAGCGTGTATTTTTAATTTTCCACGTTTTTCAGTATTTCTCGCCATATTCTGTGTCTGACAGTGTGAATTTTTAATTTTCACGTTTTTCAGGGTTTCTCTGCATATTCTGGGTCCTGCCGTGTGATTTTCTCATTTTCTACGTTTTTCAAGTTTTTGCGTAATTCTGGGTCCTACAGCGTGTATTTTTAATTTTCCAGGTTTTTCAGGGTTTCTCTGCATATTCTGGGTCCTGCCGTGTGATTTTCTCATTTTCTACGTTTTTCAAGTTTTTGCGTAATTCTGGGTCCTACAGAGTGTAGTTTTAATTTTCCACGTTTTTCAGGGTTTCTCAGCATATTCTGGGTCCTACAGTGTGATTTTCTCATTTTCGACGTTTTTCAATTTTTTTTTCCAAATCTCGGTCCTACAGTGTGATTATTCTCATTTTCCACCTTTTTCAGGTTTTCTCGCCATATTCTGGGTTCTACAGTGTGAGTTTTGAGTTTTCCTCCTTTTTCAGCTTTTCTTGCCATATTCTGGGTCCTACATAGTGAGTTTTGAATTTTCCTCGTTTTTCAGGTTTTATTGCCATGTTCTGGGTCTTTCACTGTGAATTTTTAATTTTCTACATTTTTCAGGTTCTCTCGCCATATTTGGGGTTCTTCAGTGTGAGTTTTTAATTTTCTAATTTTTCAGGGTTTCTCAACATATTCTGTGTCCTACAGCGTGAGTTTTGAGTTTTCCTCGTTTTTCATGTTTTCTCGCCATATGCCTGGCTCTTTAGTGTTAATTTTTAATTTTCCACGATTTTCAGGTTTTTCCGTCATATTCTGGGTCCTACAGCGTGTATTTTTAATTTTCCATGTTTTCAGGGTTTCTCGGCATATCCTGGGTCCTACAGTGTGATTTTCTCATTTTCGATGTTTTTCAAGTTCTTTCGCAATTCTGGGTCCTTCACTGTGAATTTTTAATTTTCTACTTTTTTCAGGTTCTCTCTCCATATTTGGGATCCTTCAGTGTTAGTTTATGATTTTCTATTTTTTCAGTATTTTTCAACATATTCTGTGTCCTAGAGCGTGTATTATTAATTTTCCACGTTCTTCAAGTTTTTTTCGTCATATTCTGGGTCCTGCAGTATATTTTTCTCATTTTCCACGTTTTTCAAGTTTTTTCATAATTCTGGGTCCTACAGTGTGATTTTCTCATTTTTCAACTTTTTCAGGTTTTCTCGCCATATTTGGTGTCCTTCCGTGTGATTTCTTACTTTTCTAATTTTTCAGTGTTTCTCGACATATTCTGGGTTCTAAAGCATATATTTTTAATTTTCCATGTTTTCAGGGTTTCTAGGCATATTCTGGGTCCTACAGTGTGATTTTCTCATTTTCGACGTTTTTTAATTTTTTTTTCCAAATCTGGGTTATATAGTGTGATTATTCTCATTTTCCATCCTTTTCAATATTTCTCGCCATATTCTCGGTCCTATAGTGTGAGTTTTGAATTTTCCTTGTTTTTCAGTTTTTCTTGCCATATGAGGGGTCCTTCAGTGTGAATTTTTAATTTTCCACTTTTTTCATGATTCTTGCCATATTCTGTGTCAGACAGTGTGGATTTTTAATTTTCACGTTTTTCAGGGTTTATTGGCATATTCTGGGTCCAGCAGTGTGATTTTCTCATTTTCCACGATTTTCAAGTTTTTTCGCAATTCTTGGGGTATTTCACTGTGAGTTTTTAATTTTCTACTTTTTCAGGGTTTCTCGCCATATTCTGGGTCCTACACCGTATATTTTTAATTTACCACGTTTTCAGGGTTTCTCGGCACATTATGGGTCCTACAGTGTGATTTTCTCATTTTCGACGCTTTTCAAGTTTTTTCGCAATTCTGGGTCCTACAGTGTGATTATTGTCATTTTCCACCTTTTTCAGTTTTCCTGGCCATATTCGGGGTCCTTCAGTGTGAATTTTTAATTTTCTACTTTTTTCAGGTTTTCTCCCCATACTCTGGGTCCCTCAGTGTGAGTTTTTAATTTTCCTTGTTTTTCAGGTTATCTCTACATATTCTGGGTCCTTCAGTGTGAATTTTTAGTTTTCTACTTTTTTCAGGTTTTTTCGTCATATTCTGGGACCTACAGTGTGATTTTCTCATTGCCACGTTTTTCAGGTTTTCTTGCCATATTCCAGGTCCTTCAGTGTGAATTTTTAATTTTCACGTTTTTCAGTATTTCTTTCCATATTTTGCGTAATACAGTGTGAATTTTTAATTTTCCACTTTTTTCATGGTTTCTCGCCATATTCTTTGTCCAACAGTGTGAATCGTTAATTTTTACGTTATTCAGGGTTTCTCAGCATATTCTCTGTCCTACAGCGTGTATTTTTAATTTTCCACGTTTTTCAGGGTTTTTTTTTGTCATATTCTGGGTCCTACAGTGTGATTTTTCTCATTTACGACATTTTTCAGGTTTTTTCCCAATTCTGGGTCCTACAGAGTGATTTTCTCCTTTTCCACCTTTTTCAGGATTTCTCGACATATTAGGGGTCTTCAGTGTGAGTTTGTAATTTTCTACTTTTTTCAGGGTTTCTAGCCATATTCTGGGTCCTACAGCGTGTATTTTTAATTTTCCACGTTTTTCAGGGTTTCTCAGCATATTCTGGGTCCTACAGTGTGATTTTCTCATTTTCGACGTTTTTCAATTTTTTTTCCAAATCTCGGTCCTACAGTGTGATTATTCTCGTTTTCCACCTTTTTCAGGTTTTCTCGCCATATTCTGGGTTCTACAGTGTGAGTTTTGAGTTTTCCTCCTTTTTCAGCTTTTCTTGCCATATTCTGGGTCCTACATAGTGAGTTTTGAATTTTCCTCGTTTTTCAGGTGTTATTGCCATGTTCTGGGTCCTTCAGTGTGAATTTTTAATTTTCTACATTTTTCAGGTTCTCTCGCCATATTTGGGGTTCTTCAGTGTGAGTTTTTAATTTTCTAATTTTTCAGGGTTTCTCGACATATTCTGTGTCCTACAGCGTGAGTTTTGAGTTTTCCTCTTTTTTCATGTTTTCTCGCCATATGCCTGGCTCTTTAGTGTTAATTTTTAATTTTCCACGATTTTCAGGTTTTTCCGTCATATTCTGGGTCCTACAGCGTGTATTTTTAATTTTCCATGTTTTCAGAGTTTCTCGGCATATTCTGTGTCCAACAGTGTGAATTTTTAATTTTCACGTTTTTCAGGGTTTCTCGGCATATTCTGGGTTCTGCAGTGTGATTTTCTCATTTTTCACATTTTCAGGTTTTCTAGCCATATTTGGGGTCCTTCAGTGTGAGTTTGTACTTTTCTATTTTTTTCAGGGTTTCTTGCCATATTGTGGGTCCTACAGCGTGTATTTTTAATTTTCCATGTTTTCAGGGTTTCTAGGCATATTCTGGGTCCTACAGTGTGATTTTCTCATTTTCGATGTTTTTCAAGTTCTTTCACAATTCTGGGTCCTTCAGTGTGAATTTTTAATTTTCTACTTTTTTCAGGTGCTCTCTCCATATTTGGGGTCCTTCAGTGTAAGTGTATAATTTTCTAATTTTTCAGGATTTCTCAAAATATTCTGTGTCCTAGAGCGTGTATTTTTAATTTTCCACGTTTTTCAAGTTTTTTTCGTCATATTTTGGGTCCTGCAGTGTGATTTTCTCATTTTCCACGTTTTTCAAGTTTTTTCATAATTCTGGGGCCTACAGTGTGATTTTCTCATTTTTCAACTTTTCAGGTTTTCTCGCCATATTTGGGGTCCTTCCGTGTGATTTTTTACTTTTCTAATTTTTCAGTGTTTCTCGACATATTCTGGGTCCAACAGCGTATATTTTTAATTTTCCACGTTTTCAGGGTTTCTCAGCATATTCTGGGTCCTACAGTGTGATTTTCTCATTTTCCACCTTTTTCAGTTTTTCTTGCCATATTCCAGGTCCTTCTATGTGAATTTTAATTTTCCACGTTTTTCAGTATTTCTCGGCATATTCTGGGTAATACAGTGTGAAATTTTAATTTTCCACTTGTTTTTTGGTTTCTCGCCATAATCTGGGTCCGACAGTTAGAATTTTTAATTTTCATGTGTTTCAGGGTTTCTCCGCATATTCTGTGTCCTGCAGTGTGATTTTCTCTTTTTCCACGTTTTTCAAGTTTTTTCATAATTCTGAGTCCTACAGTGTGATTTTCTCATTTTCCACCTTTTTCAGGTTTTCTCACCATATTTGGGGTCCTTCACTGTGACTTTTTAATTTTCTACTTTTTTCAGGGTTTCTTGCCATATTCTGGGTCTGACAGTGTAAGTTTTTAATTTTCTACTTTTTTCAGGTTTTCTCGCCATATTCGGGGTTCTTCAGTGTGAATTTTTAATTTTCTACTCTTTTCAGTTTTTCTTACCATATTTGGGATCCTCCAGTGTGAGTTTTTAATTTTCTACTTTTTTCAGGGTTTCTCACCATATTCTGGTCCTACAGCGTGTATTAATAATTTTCCACGTTTTTCAGTGTTTCTCGGCATATTTTTTTTTGATTTTTAATATTTTTATTACATATTTTCCTCAATTACATTTCCAATGCTATCCCAAAAGTCCCCCATAGCGCCCCCCACTTCCCTACCCATCCATTCCCATTCTTTGGCCCTGGCATTCCCCTATATTGGGGCATATAAAGTTTGCAAGTCCAATGGGCCTCTCTTTCCATTGTTGGCTTCTAGGCCATCTTTCGATACATATGCAGCTAGAGACAAGAGCTCCGGGGTTCTGGTTAGTACATCATGTTGTTCCAACAATAGGGTTGCAGATCCCTTTAGCTCCTTGGGTACTTTCTCTAGCTTCTCCATTGGGAGCCCTGTGATACATCCAATAGCTGACTGTGAACATCCACTCCTGTGTTTGCTAGGCCTCGGCATCGTCTCACAAGAGACAGCTATATTTGGGTCCTTTCAGCAAAATCTTGCTAGTGTATGCAATGGTGTCAGCTTTTAGAAGCTGATTATGGGATGGATCCCTGGATACGGCAGTCTCTAAATGGGCCATACTTTCATCACAGCTACAAACTTTGTCTCTGTAACTCCTTCCCTGGGTGTTTTGTTCCCAATTTTAAGAAGGTGCATAGTGTCCACACTTTGGTCTTCATTCTTCTTGAGTTTCATGCGTTTATCAAATTTTATCTTATATCTTGGGTATCCTAAGTTTTGGGCTAATATCCACTTATCAGTGAATACATATTGTGTGAGTTCTTTTGTGATTGTGTTACTTCACTCAAGATGATGCCCTCCAGGTCCATCCATTTGGCTAGGAATTTCATAAATTCATTCTTTTTAATAGCTGAGTAGTACTCCATTGTGTAAATGTACCATAATTTCTGTATCCATTCCTCTGTTGAGGGACATCTGGGTTCTTTCCAGCTTCTGGCTATTATAAATAGGGCTGCTATGAACATAGTGGAGCATGTGTCCTTTTTACCGGTTGGGACATCTTCTGGATATATGCCCAGGAGAGGTATTGCTGGATCCTCCGGTAGTACTATGTCCAATTTTCTGAGGAACCGCCAGACTGATTTCCAGAGTGGTTGTACAAGCTTGCAATCCCACCAACAATGGAGGAGTGTTCCTCTTTCTCCACATCCTCGCCAGCATCTGCTGTCACCTGAATTTTTGATCTTAGCCATTCTGACTGGTGTGAGGTGGAATCTCAGGGTTGTTTTGATTTGCATTTCCCTGATGATTAAGGATGTTGAACATTTTTTCAGGTGTTTCTCTGCCATTCGGTATTCCTCAGGTGAGAATTCTTTGTTCAGTTCTGAGCCCCATTTTTTAATGGGGTTATTTGACTTTCTGGAGTCCACCTTCTTGAGTTCTTTATATATATTGGATATTAGTCCCTTATCTGATTTAGGATAGGTGAAGATCCTTTCCCAATCTGTTGGTGGTTTTTTTGTCTTATTGATGGTGTCTTTAGCCTTGCAGAAGCTTTGTAGTTTCATGAGGTCCCACTTGTCAATTCTCGATCTTACAGCACAAGCCATTACTGTTCTATTCAGGAATTTTTCCCCTGTGCCCATATCTTCAAGGCTTTTCCCCACTTTCTCCTCTATAAGTTTCAGTGTCTCTGGTTTTATGTGAAGTTCCTTGATCCACTTAGACTTGACCTTAGTACAAGGAGATAGGAATGGATTGATTCGCATTCTTCTACATGTTAACAACCAGTTGTGCCAGCACCATTTGTTGAAAATGCTGTCTTTCTTCCACTGGATGTTTTTAGCTCCCTTGTCGAAGATCAAGTGACCGTAGGTGTGTGGGTTCATTTCTGGGTCTTCAATTCTATTCCATTGGTCTATTTGTCTGTCACTATACCAGTACCATGCAGTTTTTATCACAATTGCTCTGTAGTAGAGCTTTAGGTCCGGCATGGTGATTCCACCAGAGGTTCTTTTATCCTTGAGAAGAGTTTTTGCTATCCTAGGTTTTTTGTTGTTCCAGATGAATTTGCAGATTGCACTTTCTAATTCGTTGAAGAATTGATTTGGAATTTTGATGGGGATTGCATTGAATCTGTAGATTGCTTTTGGCAAGATAGCCATTTTTACAATGTTGATCCTGCCAATCCATGAGCATGGGAGATCTTTCCATCTTCTGAGATCTTCTAGAATTTCTTTCTTCAGAGACTTGAAGTTTTTATTATACAGATCTTTCACTTCCTTAGTTAGAGTCACGCCAAGATATTTTATATTATTTGTGACTATTGAGAAGGGTGTTGTTTCCCTAATTTCTTTCTCAGCCTGTTCATTCTTTGTGTAGAGAAAGGCCATTGATTTGTTTGAGTTAATTTTATATCCAGCTACTTCACCGAAGCTGTTTATCAGGCTTAGGAGTTCTCTGGTGGAATTTTTAGGGTCACATATATACTATCATATCATCTGCAAAGAGTGATATTTTGACTTCATCTTTTCCAATTTGTATCCCTTTGATCTCCTTTTGTTGTCGAATTGCTCTGGCTAGGACTTCAAGTACTATGTTGAATAGGTATGGAGAAAGTGGACAGCCTTGTCTAGTCCCTGATTTTAGAGGGATTGCTTCAAGCTTCTCACCATTTACTTTGATGTTGGCTACTGGTTTGCTGTAGATTGCTTTTATCATGTTTAGGTATGGGCCTTGAATTCCTGATCTTTCCAAGACTTTTATCATGAATGGGTGTTGGATCTTGTCAAATGCTTTTTCCGCATCTAACGAGATGACCATGTGGTTTTTGTCTTTGAGTTTGTTTATATAGTGGATTACGTTGATGCATTTCCGTATATTGAACCATCCCTGCATCCCTGGGATGAAACCTACTTGGTCAGGATGGATGATTGTTTTGATGTGTTCTTGGATTCGGTTAGCAAGAACTTTATTGAGGATTTTTGCATCAATATTCATAAGGGATATTGGTCTGAAGTTTTCTATCTTTGTTGGGTCTTTTTGTGGTTTAGGTATCAGAGTAATTGTGGCTTCATAGAAGGAGTTGGGTAGAGTACCTTCTGTTTCTATTTTGTGGAATAGTTTGTGAAGAACTGGGATTAGATCTTCATTGAAGGTCTGATAGAACTCTGCACTAAACCCATCTGGTCCTGGGCTTTTTTTAGTTGGGAGACTATTAATGACTGCTTCTATTTCTTTGGGGGATATAGGGCTGTTTAGATCATTAACCTGATCTTGATTCAACTTTGGTACCTGGTATCTGTCTAGGAACTTCTCCATTTCATCCAGGTTCTCCAGTTTTGTTGAGTATAGCCTTTGGTAGAAGGATCTGATGGTGTTTTGGATGTCTTCAGGATCTGTTGTTATGTCTCCTTTTTCATTTCTGATTTTGTTAATTAGGATGCTTTCCCTGTGCCCTCTAGTGAGTCTGGCTTAGGGTTTATCTATCTTGTTGATTTTCTCAAAGAACCAGCTCCTTGATTGGTTGATTCTTTGAATAGTTTTTCTTATTTCCACTTGGTTGATTTCACCCCTGAGTTTGATTATTTCCTGCCGTCTACTCCTCTTGGGTGAATTTGCTTCCTTTTGTTCTAGTGCTTTTAGGTGTGTTGTCAAGCTGCTAATGTGTGCTCTCTCTAGTTTCCTTTTGGAGGCACTCAGAGCTATGAGTTTTCCTCTTAGAAATGCTTTCATTGCGTCCCATAAGTTTGGGTATGTTGTGGCTTCATTTTCATTGAACTCTAAAAAGTCCTTAATTTCTTTCTTTATTCCTTCCTTGACCAAGGTATCATTGAGAAGAGTGTTGTTCAGTTTCCACGTGAAGGTTGGCTTTCTATTATTTATTTTGTTATTGAAGATCAGCCTTAGTCCATGGTGATCTGATAGGATGCATGGGACAATTTCAATATTTTTGTATCTGCTGAGGCCTGCTTTGTGACCAATTATGTGGTCAATTTTGGAGAAGGTACCATGAGGTGCTGAGAAGAAGGTATATCCTTTTGTTTTAGGATAGAATGTTCTGTAGATATCTGCCAGATCCATTTGATTCATAATTTCTCTTAGTTTCTCTGTGTCCCTGTTTAGTTTCTGTTTCCATGATCTGTCCATTGGTGAAAGTGGTGTGTTGAAGTCTCCCACTATTATTGTATGAGGTGCAATGTGTGCTTTGAGATTTACTAAAGTTTCTTTAATGAATGTGGCTGCCTTTGTATTTGGAGCATAGATATTCAGGATTGATAGTTCCTCTTGGAGGATTTTACCTTTGATGAGTATGAAGTGTCCCTCCCTGTCTTTTTTAATGACTTTGGGTTGGAAGTCAATCTTATCAGATATCAGAACGGCTACTCCAGCTTGTTTCTTCATGCCATTTGCTTGGAAAATTGTTTTCCAGCCTTTCATTCTGAGGTAGTGTCTATCCTTTTCTCTGAGATGAGTTTCCTGTAAGCGCAAAATGTTGGGTCTTGTTTGTGTAGCCAGTTTGTTAGTCTATGTCTTTTTATCGGGGAGTTGAGTCCATTGATATTAAGAGATATTAAGGAAAAGTAATTGTTGTTTCCTGTTATTTTTGTTGTTAAAGTTGGCATTTTGTTCTTGTGGCTGTCTTCTTTTAGGTTTGTTGAGGGATTACCTTCTTGTTGTTTCTAGGGCGTGGTTCCTGTCCTTGTATTGGTTTTTTTCTGTTATTATCCTTTGAAGGGCTGGATTCGTGGAGTTATAATGTGTGAATTTGGTTTTGTCGTGGAATACTTTGGTTTCTCCATCTATGTTAATTGAGAGTTTGGCTGGGTATAGTAGCCTGGGCTGGTATTTGTGTTCTTTTAGTGTCTGTATAACATCCGTCCAGGATCTTCTGGCTTTCATAGTCTCTGGTGAAAAATCTGGTGTAATTCTGATAGGCTTGCCTTTATATGTTACTTGGCCTTTTTCTCTTACTGCTTTTAGTATTCTATCTTTATTTAGAGCATTTGTTGTTCTGATTATAATGTGTCAGGAGGTATTTCTTTTCTGGTCCAGTCTATTTGGAGTTCTGTAGGCTTCTTGTATGTTCATGGGCATCTCTTTCTTTAGATTTGGGAAGTTTTCTTCTATAATTTTGTTGAAGATGTTTGCTGGTCCTTTGAGTTGAAAATCTTCATTCTCATCCACTCCTATTATCCGTAGGTTTGGTCTTCTCATTGCGTCCTGTATTTCTTGGATGTTTTGAGTTAGAATCTTTTTGCATTTTACATTTTCCTTGATTGTTGTGCCGATGTTCTCTATGGAATCTTCTGCACCTGAGATTCTCTCTTCCATCTCTTGTATTCTGTTGCTGATGCTCGTATCTATGGTTCCAGATTTCTTTCCTAGGGTTTCTATCTCCAGTGTTGCCTCATTTTGGGTTTTCTTTATTGTGTCTACTTCCCTTTTTAGGTCTAGTATGGTTTTGTTCATTTCCATCATCTGTTTGGATGTGTTTTCTACCTGTTTGATTATGTTATCCTGTTTTTCTTTAAGGATTTGTAACTCTTTAGCAGTGGTCTCCTGCAATTCTTTAAGGGATTTTTGTGCTTCCTCTTTATTGTCTTCTGCCTGTTTAGCAGTGTTCTCCTGCATTTCTTTAAGTGTGTTATTAAAGTCCTTCTTGAAGTCCTCTATCATCATCAGGAGATATGCTTTTAAATCCGTGTCTAGCTTTTCCGGTGTGTTGGGGTGCCCTGGACTGGGCGAAGTGGGGGTGCTGGGTTCTGATGATGGTGAGTGGTCTTGGTTTCTGTTAGTAAGATTATTACGTTTACCTTTCGCCATCTAGTAATCTCTGGGGTTAGTTGTTATCGTTGTCACTGTTTAAAGATTGGAGCAGAAGCTGTGTTCCACTCACCAGCAGTCCCAAAATCCTGCAGCGGGGGTCGTGGGTAGCTGGCGGGTGTCAGGCAACCCTTCTCTCCCGCTACCCCGGCGCTGATCCGGCCGGATGAGGCCTGTGGCCCTACTCAGGCCGGTTTTTGCTTCCCTAACTAATGCAGTCTCAGGTCCCGCACAATTGGATTGGAGCAGAAGCTGTGCTCCACTCACCAGAAGTCTTAAGATCCTGTGGCGGGTGTTGTGGGTAGCTGTCGAGTGTCAGCCGACCCTGCGCCCCAGCTGCCCCGGTGCTTTTCTGACCGGAAGAGGGTTGTGGCCCTATGTAGGCCGGATTTCTCTCTCCCCAACCAGAGCAGTCTCAGGTCCCGCGTGATTGGACTGGAGCAGAAGCTGTGTTCCACTCACCAGCAGTCCCAAAATCCTGCGGCGGGGGTCGTGGGTAGCTGGCGGGTGTCAGGCAACCCTGCGCTCCCGCTACCCCGGCGCTGATCCGGCCGGATGAGGCCTGTGGCCCTACTCAGGCCGGTTTCTGCTTCCCTAACTAATGCAGTCTCCGGTCCCGAGCACTTGGATTGGAGCAGAAGCTGTGCTCCACTCACCAGAAGTCTTAAGATCCTGTGGCGGGTGTTGTGGGTAGCTGGCGAGTGTCAGTCGACCCTGCGCCCCAGCTGCTCCGGCGCTCCTCTGATCGGAAGAGCTCTCCGCATATTCTTGATCCTACAGTGTGATTTTCCCATTTTTGACTTTTTTCATGTTTTTTCTCAATTCTTGATCCTACAGTGTGATTATTCTCATTTTCCACCTTTTTCAGGTTTTCTCCCCATATTCGGGGTCCTTCAGTGTGAATTTTTAATTTTCTACTTTTTTCAAGTTTTTTCGTCATATTCTCGGTCCTACAGTGTGATTTTCTCATTTCCACGTTTTTCAGGTTTTTTCATCATATTCGGGATCCTTCAGTGTGGGTTTTTAATTTTCTAATTTTTCAGGGTTTCTCAACATATTCTGGGTCCTAATGCGTGTATTTTTAATTTTTCATGTTTTTCAGTGTTTCTAGGCACATTCTGGGTCCTACAGTGTGATTTTCACATTTTCCACTTTTTCCGAGTTTTTTCACATTTCTGGGTCTTACCATGTAATTTTCTCATTTTCCACCTTTTTCAGGTTTTCTCGACATATTCCAGGTCCTTCAGTGAGAGTTTTTATTTTTGTACTTATTTCAGGGTTTCTCGGCATATTCTGGGTCCTAGAGTGTGATTTTCTCATTTTCGAAGATTTTCAAGTTTTTTTTTTTAGCATTTCTGGGTCCTAAAGTGTGATTATTCTCATTTTCAACCTTTTTCAGGTTTTCTTGCCATAGTCGGAGTCCTTCATTGTGAATTTTTAATTTTCCACGTTTTTCAGGTTTTTTTTTTTTTTTTTTTTGTCATATCCTTGGTCCTACAGTGTGATTTTCTCATTTCCACGTTTTTCAGATTTTCCTACCATATTCCAGGTCCTTCAGTGTGAATTTTTAATTTTCCACGTTTTTCAGTATTTCTAGCCATATTCTGGGTAATACAGTGTGAATTTTTAATTTTCCACGTTTTTCAAGGTTTCTTGCCATATTCTGGTCCTATAGTGCGAATTTTTAATTTTCAATATTTTTCAGTGTTTCTCACCATATTCTGGGTCCTACAGTGTGAATATTTAATTTTCCAGGTTTTTCAGGTTTTCTCGTCATATTCTGGGTCATCAGTGTGCGATTTTATTTTTCCTCGATTTTCAGTTTTGCTCTCTATATCCGGATCATTCAGTGTGAATTTTTAATTTTCCACGTTTTTCAGGTTTCTTCGTCATATTCTGGTTCTATAGTGTGATTTTCTCATTTCCACGTTTTTCAGGTTTTCTCGCCATATTCGTGGTCTTTCAGTGTGAGTTTTTTAATTTCTCCTTTTTCAGGGTTTCTCGCCATATTCTGGGTCCCACAGTGTGATTTTCTCATTTTCAACCTTTTTCAGGTTTTTAATTTTCCTCGTTTTTCAGGTTTTCTTGCCATATTTTGGGTCCTACAGTGTGAATTTTTAATTTTCCACGTTTTTCAATTTTTTTCGTCATATTATGGGTCCTACTGTGTAATTTTCTCACTTCCACGTTTTTCAGGTTTTCTTGCCATATTCCAGGACCTTCATTGTGAATTTATAATTTTTCAGGTTTTTCAGTATTTCATACCATATTCTGGGTAATACAGTGTGAATTTTTAATTTTCACGTTTTTCAGGGTTTGTCAGCATACAGTGCGATTTTCTCATTTTCCACATTTCAGGTTTTCTCACCATATTCGGGGTCCTTCAGTGTGAATTTTTAATTTTCTACTTTTTTATGTTTTCTCACCATATTCTGGGACCTTCAGTGTGAGTTTTTAATTTTCCTCGTTTTTCAGGTTTTATTGCCATATTCTGGGTCCTTCAGTGTGAATTTTTAATTTTCTACTTTTTTCATGTTTTCTCGCCATATTTGGGGTCCTTCAGTGTGAGTATATTATTTTCTAATTTTTCAGTTTTTCTCACCATATTCCAGGTCCTTCACTGTGAATTTTTAATTTTCCACGTTTTTCAGGTTTTCTGGAATACTCTGGGTCCTTAATTGTGAATTTTTAATATTGCACGTTTTTCAGGTTTTTGGGTCATATTCTGTGTCCTACAGAGTAATTTTCTCATTTACACGTTTTCCATGTTTTTTTTGCCATATTGCAGTTTCTTCAGTGTGAATTTTTAATTTTCACGTTTTTCAGGGTTTCTCTGCATATTCTGGGTCCTGCCGTGTGATTTTCTCATTTTCCACGTTTTTCAAGTTTTTGCGTAATTCTGGGTCCTACAGTGTGATTTTCTCATTTTCCACCTATTTCAGGTTTTCTCGCCATAGTTGGGGTCCTTCAGTATGATTTTTTACTTTTCTAATTTTTCAGAGTTTCTCTCCATATTCTGGGTCCTACAGCATGTATTTTTAATTTTCCACGTTTTTCAGGGTTTCTCAGCATATTCTTGGTCCTACAGTGTGATTTTCTCATTTTCAACGTTTGTCAATTTTTTTTTTCCAAATCTCGGTCCTAGAGTGTGATTATTCTCATTTTCCACCTTTTTCAGGTTTTCTCGCCATATTCTGGGTTCTATAGTGTGAGTTTTGAGTTTTCCTCCTTTTTCAGGTTTTCTTGCCATATTCTGGGTCCTACATAGTGAGTTTTGATTTTTCCTCGTTTTTCAGGTTTTATTGCCATGTTCTGGGTCCTTCAGTGTGAATTTTTAATTTTCTACATTTTTCATGTTCTCTCGCCATATTTGGGTTTCTTCAGTGTGAGTTTTTAATTTTCTAATTTTTCAGGGTTTCTCGACATATTCTGTGTCCTACAGCGTGAGTTTTGAGTTTTCCTCATTTTTTAGGTTTTCTCGCCATATGCCAGGCACTTTAGTGTTAATTTTTAATTTTCCTCGTTTTTCAGGTTTTTCCATCATATTATGGGTCCTACAGTGTGATTTTTCTCATTTCCACGTTTTTCAGCTTTTCTTGACATATTCCAGGACCTTCGGTGTGAATTTTAAATTTTCCATGTTTTTCAGTATTTCTCGCCATATTCTGTGTCCAACAGTGTGAATTTTTAATTTTCATGTTTTTCAGGGTTTCTTGGCATTTTCTGGGTCGTGCAGTGTGATGATTTCTCATTTTCCACATTTTTCAGGTTTTCTAGTCATATTTGGGGTCCTTCAGTGTGAGTTTGTAATTTTCTACTTTTTTCAGGGTTTCTCGCCATATTCTGGGACCTACAGCGTGTATTTTTAATTTTCCATGTTTTCAGGGTTTCTTGGCATATTCTGGTTCCTACAGTGTGATATTCTCATTTTCGACGTTTTTCAATTTTTTTTTCCAAATCTGGATTCTATAGTGTGATTATTCTCATTTTTCCATCTTTTTTTTTTAGGATTCTCGCCATATTCTGGGTCCTTTAGTGTGAGTTTTGAATTTTCCTTCTTTTCAGGTTTTCTTGCCATATAAGGGGTACTTCAGTGTGATTTTTTAATTTTCCACGTTTTCAATATTTCTCGCCATATAGTGGGTAATAGAGTGTGAATTTTTAATTTTCCACTTTTTTCATGATTCTTGCCATATTCTGTGTCCGACAATGTGAATTTTTAATTTTCACGTTTTTCAGGGTTTATCGGCATATTCTGGGTCCAGCAGTGTGATTTTCTCATTTTCCACGATTTTCAAGTTTTTTTGCAATTCTTGGGGTACTTCACTGTGAGATTTTAATTTTCTACTTTTTTCAGGGTTTCTCGCCATATTTGGGTCCTTCCGTGTGATTTTTTACTTTTCTAATTTTTCAGTGTTTCTCGACATATTCTGGGTTCTACAGCGTATATTTTTAATTTTCCACGTTTTCAGGGTTTCTAGGCATATTCTGGGTCCTACAGTGTGATTTTCTCATTTTCGACGTTTTTCAATTTTTTTTTTTCCAAATTTGGGTTCTATAGTGTGATTATTCTCATTTTCCATCTTTTTCAGGATTTCTCGCCATATTCTCTGTCCTATAGTGTGAGTTTTGAATTTTCCTTGTTTTTCAGGTTTTCTTGCCATATGAGGGGTCCTTCAGTGTGAATTTTTTAATTTTCAACTTTTTTCATGATTCTTGCCATATTCTGTGTCCGACAGTGTGGATTTTTTAATTTTTCACGTTTTTCAGGGTTTATCTGCATATTCTGGGTCCAGCAGTGTGATTTTCTCATTTTCCACGATTTTCAAGTTTTTTCGCAATTCTTGGGGTACTTCACTGTGAGTTTTTAATTTTCTACTTGTTCAGGGTTTCTCGCCATATTCTGGGTCCTACACCATGTATTTTTAATTTACCACATTTTCAGGGTTTCTCGGCACATTATGGGTCCTACAGTGTGATTTTCTCATTTTCGATGCTTTTCAAGTTTTTTTCGCAATTCTGGGTCCTACAGTGTGATTATTGTCATTTTCCACCTTTTTCAGTTTTTCTGGCCATATTCGGGGGTCCTTCAGTGTGAATTTTTAATTTTCTACTTTTTTCAGGTTTTCTTGCCATATTCTGGGTCCCTCAGTGTGAGTTTTTAATTTTCCTTGTTTTTCAGGTTATCTCTACATATTCTGGGTCCTTCAGTGTGAATTTTTACTTTTCTACTTTTTTCAGGATTTTTCGTCATATTCTGGGACCTACAGTGTGATTTCTCATTTCCACGTTTTTCAGGTTTTCTTGCCATATTCCAGGTCCTTCAGTGTGAATTTTTAATTTTCACGTTTTTCAGTATTATTTCCATATTTTGCGTAATACAGTGTGAATTTTAATTTTCCACTTTTTTCATGGTTTCTTGCCATATTCTTTGACTGACAGTGTGAATCGTTAATTTTCACGTTATTCAGGGTTTCTTGGCATATTCTCTGTCCTACAGCGTGTATTTTTAATTTTCCACGTTTTTCAGGGTTTTTTTGTCATATTCTGGGTCCTACAGTGTGATTTTTCTCATTTACGACATTTTTCAGGTTTTTTCCCCAATTCTGGGTCCTACAGAGAGAGATTTTCTCATTTTCCACCTTTTTCAGGATTTCTTGACATATTAGGGGTCTTCAGTGTGAGTTTGTAATTTTCTACTTTTTTCAGGGTTTCTAGCCATATTCTGGGTCCTACAGCGTGTATTTTTAATTTTCCACGTTTTTCAGTATTTCTCGCCATATCTGTGTCCAACAGTGTGAATTTTTAATTTTCACGTTTTTCAGGGTTTCTCTGCATATTCTGGGTACTGCCGTGTGATTTTCTCATTTTCCACTTTTTTCAGGTTTTCTCGCCATATTTGGTGTCCTTCAGTGTGAGTTTTTTATTTTCTAATTTTTCAGTTTTTCTCACCATATTCCAGGTCCTTCTCTGTGAATTTTTAATTTTCCACGTTTTTCAGGTTTTCTGGCATACTCCGGGTCCTTAATTGTGAATTTTTAATATTGCACGTTTTTCAGGTTTTTTCTTCATATTCTGTGTCCTACAGAGTAATTTTCTCATTTCCACGTTTTCCAGGGGTTTTTTTTTTTTGCCATATTGCAGTTTCTTCAGTGTGAATTTTTAATTTTCTACTTTTTTCAGGGTTTCTCGCCATATTTGGGGTCCTTCAGTGTGAGTTTTTTAATTTTTAATTTTCTACGTTTTTCAGGTTTTCTGGCATACTCCGGGTCCTTAATTGTGAATTTTTAATATTGCACGTTTTTCAGGTTTTTTGGTCATATTCTGTGTCCTACAGAGTAATTTTCTCATTTACACGTTTTCCAGGTTTTTTTTTTTTTTTGCCATATTGCAGTTTCTTCAGTGTGAATTTTTAATTTTCAAAGTTTTTCAGTATTTCTCGCCATATTCTGGGTAATATAGTGTGAATTTTTAATTTTCACGTTTTTCAGGGTTTCTCGGCATATTCTGGGTCCTGCAGTGTGATTTTCTAATTTTCCACATTTTTCAGGTTTTCTAGCCATATTTGGGGTCCTTCAGTGTGAGTTTGTAATTTTCTACTTTTTTCAGGATTTCTAGCCATATTCTGGGTCCTAGAGCGTGTATTTTTAATTTTCCACGTTTTTCAGTATTTCTCGCCATATTCTGTGTCTGACAGTGTGAATTTTTGATTTTCACGTTTTTCAGGGTTTCTCTGCATATTCTGGGACCTGCCGTGTGATTTTCTCATTTTCCACGTTTTTCAAGTTTTTGCGTAATTCTGGGTCCTACAGTGTGATTTTCTCATTTTCCACCTATTTCAGGTTTTCTCGCCATAGTTGGGGTCCTTCAGTATGATTTTTTACTTTTCTAATTTTTCAGGGTTTCTCTCCATATTCTGTGTCCTAGATCGTGTATTTTTAATTTTCCACGTTTTTCAGGGTTTCTCAGCATATTCTGGGTCCTACAGTGTGATTTTCTCATTTTCAACATTTGTCAATTTTTTTTTTTCCAAATCTCGGTCTTACAGTGTGATTATTCTCATTTTCCACCTTTTTCAGGTTTTCTCGCCATATTCTGGGTTCTACAGTGTGAGTTTTGATTTTTCCTCGTTTTTCAGGTTTTATTGCCATGTTTATTTTTAATTTTCTACATTTTTCATGTTCTCTCCCCATATTTGGGTTTCTTCAGTGTGAGTTTTTAATTTTCTAATTTTTCAGGGTTTCTCGACATATTCTGTGTCCTACAGCGTGAGTTTTCCTCGTTTTTTAGGTTTTCTCGCCATATGCCAGGCACTTTAGTGTTAATTTTTAATTTTCCTCGTTTTTCAGGTTTTTCGTCATATTATGGGTCCTACAGTGTGATTTTTCTCATTTCCACGTTTTTCAGCTTTTCTTGACATATTCCAGGACCTTCAGTGTGAATTTTAAATTTTCCACGTTTTTCAGTATTTCTCGCCATATTCTGTGTCCAACAGTGTGAATTTTTAATGTTCACGTTTTTCAGGGTTTCTTGGCATTTTCTGGGTCCTGCAGTGTGATTTTCTCATTTTCCACATTTGTCAGCTTTCTAGCCATATTTGGGGTCCTTCAGTGTGAGTTTGTAATTTTCTACTTTTTTCAGGGTTCGTCGCCATATTCTGGGTCCTACAGCGTGTATTTTTAATTTTCCATGTTTTCAGGGTTTCTCGGCATATTCTGGGTCCTACAGTGTGATTTTCTCATTTTCGACGTTTTTCAATTTTTCTTTCCAAATCTGGATTCTATAGTGTGATTATTCTCATTTTCCATCTTTTTTTTTAGGATTTCTCGCCATATTCTGGGTCCTTTAGTGTGAGTTTTGAATTTTCCTTGTTTTTCAGGTTTTCTTGCCATATAAGGGGTACTTCAGTGTGATTTTTTAATTTTCCACGTTTTCAATATTTCTCGCCATATAGTGGGTAATAGAGTGTGAATTTTTAATTTTCCACTTTTTTCATGATTCTTGCCATATTCTGTGTCCGACAATGTGAATTTTTAATTTTCACGTTTTTCAGGGTTTATCGGCATATTATGGGTCCAGCAGTGTGATTTTCTCATTTTCCACGATTTTCAAGTTTTTTCGAAATTCTTGGGGTACTTCACTCTGAGATTTTAATTTTCTACTTTTTTCAAGGTTTCTTGCCATATTCTGGGTCCTACACCATGTATTTTTAATTTACCACGTTTTCAGGGTTTCTCGGCACATTATGGGTCCTACAGTGTGATTTTCTCATTTTCGACGCTTTTCAAGTTTTTTCGCAATTCTGGGTCCTACAGTGTGATTATTGTCATTTTCCAACTTTTTCAGTTTTTCTGGTCATATTCGGGGTCCTTCAGTGTGAATTTTTAATTTTCTAATTTTTTCAGGTTTTCTCGCCATATTCTGGGTCCCTCAGTGTGAATTTTTAATTTTCCTCGTTTTTCAGGTTATCTCTACATATTCTGTTTCCTTCAGTGTGAATTTTTAATTTTCTACTTTTTTCAGGTTTTTTCGTCATATTCTGGGACCTACAGTGTGATTTTCTCATTTCCACGTTTTTCAGGTTTTCTTGCCATATTCCAGGTCCTTCAGTGTGAATTTTTAATTTTCACGTTTTTCAGTATTTCTTTCCATATTTTGCATAATACAGTGTGAATTTTTATTTTTCCACTTTTTTCATGGTTTCTCGCCATATTCTTTGGCCGACAGTGTGAATCCTTAATTTTCACGTTATTCAGGGTTTCTCGGCATATTCTGTGTCCTGCAGCGTGTATTTTTAATTTTCCATGTTTTTCAGGGTTTTTCGTCATATTCTGGGTCCTACAGTGTGATTTTTCTCAATTACGACATTTTTCAGGTTTTTTCCCAATTCTGGGTTCTACAGAGTGATTTTCTCATTTTCCACCTTTTTCAGGATTTCTCGCCATATTAGCGGTCCTTCAGTGTGAGTTTGAATTTTTCTACTGTTTTCAGGGTTTCTAGCCATATTCTGGGTCCTACAGCGTGTAATTTTAATTTTCCACGTTTTTTAGTATTTCTCGCCATATTCTGTGTCCAACAGTGTGAATTTTTAATTTTCACGTTTTTCAGGGTTTCTCTGCATATTCTGGGTTCTACAGTGTGATTTTCTCATTTTCCACCTATTTCAGGTTTTCTCGCCATAGTTGGGGTCCTTCAGTATGATTTTTTACTTTTCTAATTTTTCAGGGTTTCTCTCCATATTCTGGGTCCTACAGCGTGTATTTTTAATTTTCCACGTTTTTCAGGGTTTCTCAGCATATTCTGGGTCCTACAGTGTGATTTTCACATTTTTGACATTTTTCAATTTTTTTTTCCAAATCTTGGTCTTAGAGTGTGATTATTCTCATTTTCCACCTTTTTCAGGTTTTCTCACCATATTCTGGGTTCTACAGTGTGAGTTTTG